>NW_025228072.1:498068-498813 GCF_018294505.1 Triticum aestivum
CCAGGGGAGCGTACGTATACACGGTGTAGAAATATGTGGAGCTGGGTTGGCTATATATGGTAGCAAAAGATTAGCAATAATCAATTTAAAGATGCAATGTTGAATAAACGCTCAACGACGGTACTGTGCTGGTCCTAGGCTAGACCGGACTAGAGACGCGAGCCTAGAACACTAATAAGGTCACGGCGTAGCACAACTAGCATCAATGAAGGATACTAAGTAGCTCTTGACAGCAAGATATAAGTGAAGATCACAACGGCAGTGAAGATAATGATGAAAAACAACTGCCAAGCAGGATATACAACAACTCTCTCTCCAATTTTCCTCTTGAAAAGTTTGAGACAATTTTCTGATAAATTCTATCAAAGAATGCTACTAACTCAAACTTTCCAATGCAAAAAGAATCACTCAATTCCAAGTTGATATGAGGAGTCAAAGAATTCTAAAACTGGCCTGAAAAATTGGAACAAGCTGTGTTCACGAACTTCGGAGGGCAAAAAGACTTATTTAGAAGCCGATTTTGAGGTGTCAAATATTGAACTAGCTTCTGCAACTATTTAGATGCGGCTCGTCGCTAGCTTCAATTTGAGTACTCACGGAGCCAAAACGGACTTCGTATGAGGAAGATACACCCGTTTTACTGAACAGTGCGCAAAACAGATTCCAATCCGAATTCAGGTACGAGATTGATTCTAGATAGATCCAATTTTTTTTCTTCTCTCTTTTTTTTCTCACGCTTTTTTTT
>NW_025228072.1:500168-505834 GCF_018294505.1 Triticum aestivum
TAACACCTTTGGACTTGTAGTTTGACTCGGATTCTGCTGCAGCATCAGATTGTTTCGTCCACAACTCAACGCTCCAGACGAATTTGAAGGTGATTCCAATTGGGTTGGAAAGTGCACGAAATCTAGTTTCCAACAAAAAAAGAATCACCCAATTCGGAGTCCGTATGAAAAACTTGTGTGCGTTTTGAGTCAGGTATGTCTGTGCAGTCCGAATCTGAATCCAGAACGTGAGAGACTTGGACTCTATCTTCTCTTGGGCCAAAAGTGACGTGAGAGAACTTTTTGGACAGCAAATAAACATCTCTTTCTTCCTTATCTTCATATGTGGATTGTACAAATGTCCCATACACCTGCAATTAGACAAAACACAAAAGTGTGTGAAGTATTTTTGTTCTGGATAACACAAATAGATTATTGAATAGTTTGCACTAGAAATCACCTGACAAATATGCATATATGCAATATTTTTGGTCATATCCAAGGTAGTAATGTCCTCATCACCTCATTAGTGTTCTAGGCTCGCGTCTCTAGTACGGTCTAGCCTAGGACCAGCACAGTACCGTCGTTGAGCGTTTATTCAACATTGCATCTTTGAATTGATTATTGCTAATCTTTTGCTACCATATATAGCCAACCCAGCTCCACATATTTCTACACCGTGTATACGTACGCTCCCCTGGCAATCGCTTTACTCAATATTCGGAGTTACTTGACACCGCTGGTTGCCGATCACCGCCTGCTGCATGGTAAGAACTTGTAAGACATTGATATTTGCTTTACTGTGAGCGTTTTACCACCACATCCTAGTAGTTATAGGAACATTATTTTTGGGTTTTGTTTTTGTTCTACTAATCATGACAGGATCCAGAGTCAATTCATGGGCTTTGTCGATCGCGGGAGACGTGCCACCACCTTTGCAAATACCACAACCGTCACGAGAGGTGCACAAACATCCAAATGCACATGATCAGGTTAATGTATCTATACCACCATTTAATGGCCGTTTTAAACCTGCTTTATATATTGAATGGGAGTTCGACATAAAAAATATATTTGCTTCCCATAATTTCAATGAACATAAAAAGGTTAAGGTTGCGGTTGGTTCTTTCACTGGTTATGCTTTGGTTTGGTGGAGTGAATATTGTCGGTTACACCCTGATTATATACCTACTACTTGGGATGATTTGAAACTTGCCATGCAACATACTTTCGTCCCTGCTTATTATACTCGTGACATGATTAAGAAGTTGCAACACTTAAAACAAGGTAGTGAAACTGTAACAAAATATTATGATGATTTACAAACTACCTTGTTGCATTCCTCTTTAGAAGAAAGTGAAGATGATTTTATGGATAGATTTTGGGGAGGATTAAACCGTGATATTCAAGAGATACTAATTCATGAAGAGTGTTATCCTATGGACCATTTGTTTCATCTTGCTTGCAAAGCTGAACAGGAAATAAAACGACGTGTTGGCCACGAGGAGAACAAGCGCACGGTGCACATTCCAAGAGTTGATATGATTGTTCCTTCAACTACTGGGCATACTATGACAACCACATCCGTTGTTGTCAGGACTACATCACCTCCACCATGTGACACATCGCCCCCGAGAGTGGCTACATTATCTGAGTTGATCATAAGAGGTAATGACAAAGGTACTGATCTTCCATCTCTACATGAGAATGATGAATGCCTTGTCAATTTGAATGCACCATCTGATGAGCTACCCACTACTTTGATCACACCACCTATTTTAGAGGACTACGTTGATAATTTGACTTTGCCATGTGATCAAACAACTGAAATACCAACAATTTTGAGTGCACCCATTGAATTAACTATTGATGCAAAAGAACCAATGTTTAATCATTTTGATATGACCTCTAATCTTGGTGATGATTCTGTGTTGAATGACTTATTGCATGTTTGCTTATTTAAGCATGTTGTAGCATGTAAATTTGATGCAAGTAAGGTTTATTCACCAATGTTGGGATGGTTTAATGATGAACATTGTCAATCTTTTGAAATGAATAAGAGCTTCACTTATATGTGCAAACTGAGTTGCAATATTTTCATGACTTCTACTTCTTGTGCTAATTTTTTGGCTTTAGATTTTATGAACTATGCAAGTTACTCATCTATTCATGTGTCATATATGCAAAAATCAAGGGAAGTAAAAATGGATGACATATACATATACAACATGTACACCTTGTCTCTTTTGTTAGCCACATTTCAGATTAAGCAACGCCGAGGACGGCTTTATTTTCAAGAAGGGGAGGATGATGAGGACATGACTACCTTGGATATGACCAAAAATATTGCATATATGCATATTTGTCAGGTGATTTCTAGTGCAAACTATTCAATAATCTATTTATGTTATCCAGAACAAAAATACTTCACACACTTTTGTGTTTTGTCTAATTGCAGGTGTATGGGACATTTGTACAATCCACATATGAAGATAAGGAAGAAAGATATGTTTATTTGCTGTCCAAAAAGTTCTCTCACGTCACTTTTGGCCCAAGAGAAGATAGAGTCCAAGTCTCTCACGTTCTGGATTCAGATTCGGACTGCACAGACATACCTGACTCAAAACGCACACAAGTTTTTCATACGGACTCCGAATTGGGTGATTCTTTTTTTTGTTGGAAACTAGATTTCGTGCACTTTCCAACCCAATTGGAATCACCTTCAAATTCGTCCGGAGCGTTGAGTTGTGGACGAAACAATCTGATGCTGCAGCAGAATCCGAGTCAAACTACAAGTCCAAAGGTGTTACATCACCTCCACTTGGGCCCATTGGCCTTGTACGACCTAGATTTAGTTTTAGGCTGCCTTGGGACGTCCTCCCACCTCCTTGGCCGCCACCCCTTGCTCCTATATAAGTAGATCCATCTAGTAGCTTTTCCTTGGGATTTGTTTAGTTAAAAGTTAGCCATTGCAACTTCGTGTACTTCGTTTGTGTCCAACGACCAGACCAAGACCGCTTACGGATCCCCACCATTATCAATACCTTATATATATTTGCAATATTCAGATTGCTTTATCATATTCTTGCTCGTTCTTCGATTGCTTGCAGGAATAGACCTTCGTGGTCAGGCTGACCGTGCTTCCGGCATCGTCAGTAACCTCAGGAGATTGGTTTAGCGATTGCTAAGGCGCAACGTCGTGCACGTTTGTAGTCGGATCGTCAAAGTCGTCTCCACCAAATCGATAGTTATCATCTCATCGAAAGATCGGGACACCCCCGCCTCTATCATCTTGCTTGCAAAGCTGAACAGGAAATAAAACGACGTGTTGGCCACGAGGAGAACAAGCGCACGGTGCACATTCCAAGAGTTGATATGATTGTTCCTTCAACTACTAGGCATACTATGACAACCACATCCGTTGTTGTCAGGACTACATCACCTCCACCATGTGACACATCGCCCCCGAGAGTGGCTACATCATCTGAGTTGATCATAAGAGGTAATGACAAAGGTACTGATCTTCCATCTCTACATGAGAATGATGAATGCCTTGTCAATTTGAATGCACCATCTGATGAGCTACCCACTACTTTGATCACACCACCTATTTTAGAGGACTACGTTGATAATTTGACTTTGCCATGTGATCAAACAACTGAAATACCAACAATTTTGAGTGCATCCATTGAATTAACTATTGATGCAAAAGAACCAATGTTTAATCATTTTGATATGACCTCTAATCTTGGTGATGATTCTATGTTGAATGACTTATTGCATGTTTGCTTATTTAAGCATGTTGTAGCATGTAAATTTGATGCAAGTAAGGTTTATTCACCAATGTTGGGATGGTTTAATGATGAACATTGTCAATCTTTTGAAATGAATAAGAGCTTCACTTATATGTGCAAACTGAGTTGCAATATTTTCATGCCTTCTACTTCTTGTGCTAATTTTTTGGCTTTAGATTTTATGAACTATGCAAGTTACTCATCTATTCATGTGTCATATATGCAAAAATCAAGGGAAGTAAAAATGGATGACATATACATATACAACATGTAAACCTTGTCTCTTTTGTTAGCCACATTTCAGATTAAGCAACGCCGAGGACGGCTTTATTTTCAAGAAGGGGAGGATGATGAGGACATGACTACCTTGGATATGACCAAAAATATTGCATATATGCATATTTGTCAGGTGATTTCTAGTGCAAACTATTCAATAATCTATTTATGTTATCCAGAACAAAAATACTTCACACACTTTTGTGTTTTGTCTAATTGCAGGTGTATGGGACATTTGTACAATCCACATATGAAGATAAGGAAGAAAGAGATGTTTATTTGCTGTTCAAAAAGTTCTCTCACGTCACTTTTGGCCCAAGAGAAGATAGAGTCCAAGTCTCTCACGTTCTGGATTCAGATTCGGACTGCACAGACATACCTGACTCAAAACGCACACAAGTTTTTCATACGGACTCCGAATTGGGTGATTCTTTTTTTTGTTGGAAACTAGATTTCGTGCACTTTCCAACCCAATTGGAATCACCTTCAAATTCGTCCGGAGCGTTGAGTTGTGGACGAAACAATCTGATGCTGCAGCAGAATCCGAGTCAAACTACAAGTCCAAAGGTGTTACATCACCTCCACTTGGGCCCATTGGCCTTGTACGACCTAGATTTAGTTTTAGGCTGCCTTGGGACGTCCTCCCACCTCCTTGGCCGCCACCCCTTGCTCCTATATAAGTAGATCCATCTAGTAGCTTTTCTTTGGGATTTGTTTAGTTAAAAGTTAGCCATTGCAACTTCGTGTACTTCGTTTGTGTCCAACGACCAGACCAAGACCGCTTACGGATCCCCACCTTTATCAATACTTCATATATACTCGCAATATTCAGATTGCTTTTATCGTATTCTTGCTTGTTCTTCGATTGCTTGCAGGAATAGACCTTCGTGGTCAGGTTGATTGTGCTCCAGCGTGGTCAATAACCTTTCGGAGTTGGTTTAGCGATTGCTAAGGCGCAACGTCGTGCACGTTTGTAGTCGAATCGTCAAAGTCGTCTCCACCAAATCGATAGTTATCATCTCATCGAAAGATCGGGACACCCTCGCCTCTATCAGCTGGTTGCTGATCACCGCCTGCTGCATGGTAAGAACTTGTAAGACATTAATATTTGCTTTACTGTGAGCGTTTTACCATGATGAGGACATCAATACAATTGTTACACCCACAGCCCCTGCTGCTATACATACTGGACCAATTACTAGAGCTCGTGCACGCCAACTAAATTACCAGGTACTTTCGTTTCTTGGTAATGATTCTAATGTTCATGAGAATATGATGCTGCCTAAATTGGATACATTTGTGTTGCTTACAAATGAAGGGCCTAGCTTGGAGAAGGATGAACATTGGAGCAAGAACAAGCATGGAGATGATGGCATGCGCAAGGGGAACAAGAACGGAGTTACAAGTGATGATTTCAGGACTTTGAAGCCACCATAATGGGTGCATGAAGCCTTGGACGAAATATACAAGATGCCACTTCATAAATTTCGTCCCGAGGCTATTTTAGGTGCTGCGTCACCTTATTATTGGGCCAGGCCCATGTAATTTCGAAATACATAAGTATAGGCTATTTTTAGAGTCCGTATGTGTGGGGAAACAAGACATAGGGTTGATTTC
>NW_025228073.1:0-56835 GCF_018294505.1 Triticum aestivum
GGCCCATTGGCCTTGTACGACCTAGATTTAGTTTTAGGCTGCCTTGGGACGTCCTCCCACCTCCTTGGCCGCCACCCCTTGCTCCTATATAAGTAGATCCATCTAGTAGCTTTTCCTTGGGATTTGTTTAGTTAAAAGTTAGCCAAGGCAACTTCGTGTACTTCGTTTGTGTCCAACGACCAGACCAAGACCGCTTACGGATCCCCACCATTATCAATACCTCATATATATTTGCAATATTCAGATTGCTTTATCATATTCTTGCTCGTTCTTCGATTGCTTGCAGGAATAGACCTTCGTGGTCAGGCTGACCGTGCTTCCGGCATCGTCAGTAACCTCAGGAGATTGGTTTAGCGATTGCTAAGGCGCAACGTCGTGCACGTTTGTAGTCGGATCGTCAAAGTCGTCTCCACCAAATCGATAGTTATCATCTCATCGAAAGATCGGGACACCCCCGCCTCTATCACGAACTAACTTTTCTGCAGGTCGACCTTCATCATGGACACCACGTGCATCTTCTACTTCAACTGCACCAGCACCTCCATCCGGTGCCACCTCCAGCTGTGATACAAGAAAAGAGGCACAACCACCATTATCTGCTAAGAGCGCACCTGCGGGGCCTGCACAGCGTTCTTCTTCTTCCATGGCATCAACAGGGCACACAAGTGATATTATTTGTCGTCGTTGTAAGGGAGGAGGTCATTATGCGAGAGAATGCAAATCTCCGTGTGTGATGATTGCTACCACGGATGGTGGATATGAGTCCGCTAGTGACTATGATGAGGAGACTTTGGCTCTTATTACACGTGAAGAACATGGTGGAGATGATTCTGATCATGAGACGCAATACATGGCTCCTGAAGACGCTGACAGGTATGAATGTTTAGTTGCTCAACGTGTTTTGAGTGTGCAGGTCACACAAGCTGAGCAAAATCAGAGGCACAATTTGTTCCATACCAAGGGAGTTGTGAAGGAACGTTCTGTGCGCGTCATAATAGACGGAGGGAGCTGCAACAACTTGGCTAGCATGGAGATGGTGGAGAAGCTTTCTCTCACCACAAGACCACATCCACATCCTTACTACATCCAATGGTTCAACAACAGCGGCAAGGTTAAGGTAACACGTACTGTTCGTGTGCATTTTAGTATCTCTACATATGTTGATTATGTTGATTGTGATGTGGTACCTATGCAAGCATGTTCCTTATTACTGGGTAGACCATGGCAATTTGATAAAAATTCTGTACACCATGGTAGAAACAATCACTATACTCTTGTTCATAAGGATAAAAATATTACTTTGCTTCCTATGACTCCTGATTCCATTTTGAAAGATGATATTAATAGAGCTAACAAAGCACAACAGGAGAAGAATAAGAGTGAAAATCAGATTGTGGCAAAAGAATTTGAGCAACAAATGAAGCCTAATAATAAACCATCTAGTGTTGCTTCTGAAATTAAATTGAAAAGTGCATGTTTATTGATAGAGGCGAGGGTGTCCCGATCTTTCGATGAGATGATAACTATCGATTTGGTGGAGACGACTTTGACGATCCGACTACAAACATGCACGACGTTGCGCCTTAGCAATCGCTAAACCAATCTCCTGAGGTTACTGACGATGCCGGAAGCACGTTCAGCCTGACCACGAAGGTCTATTCCTGCAAGCAATCGAAGAACGAGCAAGAATATGATAAAGCAATCTGAATATTGCAAATATATATGAGGTATTGATAATGGTGGGGATCCGGAAGCGGTCTTGGTCTGGTCGTTGGACACAAACGAAGTACACGAAGTTGCAATGGCTAACTTTTAACTAAACAAATCCCCAGGAAAAGCTACTAGATGGATCTACTTATATAGGAGCAAGGGGTGGCGGCCAAGGAGGTGGGAGGACGTCCCAAGGCAGCCTAAAACTAAATCTAGGTCGTACAAGGCCAATGGGCCCAAGTGGAGGTGATGTAACACCTTTGGACTTGTAGTTTGACTCGGATTCTGCTACAGCATCAGATTGTTTCGTCCACAACTCAACGCTCCGGACGAATTTGAAGGTGATTCCAATTGGGTTGGAAAGTGCACGAAATCTAGTTTCCAACAAAAAAAGAATCACCCAATTCGGAGTCCGTATGAAAAACTTGTGTGCGTTTTGAGTCAGGTGTGTCTGTGCAGTCCGAATCTGAATCCAGAACGTGAGAGACTTGGACTCTATCTTCTCTTGGGCCAAAAGTGACGTGAGAGAACTTTTTGGACAGCAAATAAACATCTCTTTCTTCCTTATCTTCATATGTGGATTGTACAAATGTCCCATACACCTGCAATTAGACAAAACACAAAAGTGTGTGAAGTATTTTTGTTCTGGATAACATAAATAGATTATTGAATAGTTTGCACTAGAAATCACCTGACAAATATGCATATATGCAATATTTTTGGTCATATCCAAGGTAGTCATGTCCTCATCATCCTCCCCTTCTTGAAAATAAAGCCGTCCTCGGCGTTGCTTAATCTGAAATGTGGCTAACAAACGAGACAAGGTGTACATGTTGTATATGTATATGTCATCCATTTTTACTTCCCTTGATTTTTGCATATATGACACATGAATAGATGAGTAACTTGCATAGTTCATAAAATCTAAAGCCAAAAAATTAGCACAAGAAGTAGAAGGCATGAAAATATTGCAACTCAGTTTGCACATATAAGTGAAGCTCTTATTCATTTCAAAAGATTGACAATGTTCATCATTAAACCATCCCAACATTGGTGAATAAACCTTACTTGCATCAAATTTACATGCTACAACATGCTTAAATAAGCACACATGCAATAAGTCATTCAACACAGAATCATCACCAAGATTAGAGGTCATATCAAAATGATTAAACATTGGTTCTTTTGCATCAATAGTTAATTCAATGGGTGCACTCAAAATTGTTGGTATTTCAGTTGTTTGATCACATGGCAAAGTCAAATTATCAACGTAGTCCTCTAAAATAGGTGGTGTGATCAAAGTAGTGGGTAGCTCATCAGATGGTGCATTCAAATTGACAAGGCATTCATCATTCTCATGTAGAGATGGAAGATCAGTACCTTTGTCATTACCTCTTATGATCAACTCAGATGATGTAGCCACTCTCGGGGGCGATGTGTCACATGGTGGAGGTGATGTAGTCCTGACAACAACGGATGTGGTTGTCATAGTATGCCTAGTAGTTGAAGGAACAATCATATCAACTCTTGGAATGTGCATCGTGCGCTTGTTCTCCTCGTGGCCAACACGTTGTTTTATTTCCTGTTCAGCTTTGCAAGCAAGATGAAACAAATGGTCCATAAGATAACACTCTTCATGAATTAGTATCTCTTGAATATCACGGTTTAATCCTCCCCAAAATCTATCCATAAAATCATCTTCACTTTCTTCTAAAGAGGAATGCAACAAGGTAGTTTGTAAATCATCATAATATTTTGTTACAGTTTCACTACCTTGTTTTAAGTGTTGCAACTTCTTAATCATGTCACGAGTATAATAAGCAGGGACGAAAGTATGTCGCATGGCAAGTTTCAAATCATCCCAAGTAGTAGGTATATAATCAGGGTGTAACCGACAATATTCACTCCACCAAACCAAAGCATAACCAGTGAAAGAACCAACTGCAACCTTAACCTTTTTATGTTCATCGAAATTATGGGAAGCAAATATATTTTTTATGTCGAACTCCCATTCAATATATAAAGCAGGTTTAAAACGGCCATTAAATGGTGGTATAGATACATTAACCTGATCATGTGCATTTGGATGTTTGTGCACCTCTCGTGACGGTTGTGGTATTTGCAAAGGTGGTGGCACGTCTCCCGCGATCGACAAAGCCCATGAATTCACTCTGGATCCTCTCATGATTAGTAGAACAAGAAACAAAACCCAAAAATAATGTTCCTATAACTACTAGGATGTGGTGGTAAAACGCTCACAGTAAAGCAAATATCAATGTCTTACAAGTTCTTACCATGCAGCTGGCGGTGATCAGCAACCAGCGGTGTCAAGTAACTCCGAATATTGAGTAAAGCGATTGCCAGGGGAGCGTACGTATACACAGTGTAGAAATATGTGGAGCTGGGTTGGCTATATATGGTAGCAAAAGATTAGCAATAATCAATTCAAAGATGCAATGTTGAATAAACGCTCAACGACGGTACTGTGCTGGTCCTAGGCTAGACCGGACTAGAGACGCGAGCCTAGAACACTAATAAGGTCACGGCGTAGCACAACTAGCATCAATGAAGGATACTAAGTAGCTCTTGACAGCAAGATATAAGTGAAGATCACAACGGCAGTGAAGATAATGATGAAAAACAACTGCCAAGCAGGATATACAACAACTCTCTCTCCAACTTTCCTCTTGAAAAGTTTGAGACAATTTGCTATAAATTCTTTCAAAGAATGCTACTAACTCAAGTTTTCCAATGCAAAAAGAATCACTCAATTCCGAGTTGATATGAGGAGTCAAAGAATTCTAAAACTGGCCTGAAAAATTGGAACAAGCTGTGTTCACGAACTTCGAAGGGTAAAAAGACCTATTTAGAAGCCGATTTTGAGGTGTCAAATATTGAACAAGCTTCTGCAACTATTTAGATGCGGCTCGTCGCTATCTTCAATTTGAGTACCCACGGAGCAAAAACGGACTTCGTATGAGGAAGATACACCTGTTTTACTGAACAGTGCGCAAAACAGATTCCAATCCGAATTCAGGTACAAGATTGATTCTAGATAGATCCAATTTTTTTTCTTCTCTCTTTTTTTTCTCACGCTTTTTTTTTCTTTTTCTTCTCCCTCTTTTTCTTTTTTTCTTTCCTTTTTTCTCTCTTTTTTTCTTTATCTTCTTTTTCTCCCTCTTTCCAAGACAAACTAGATAAGATGCAGATTCGATCTGGCGAAGATGTGAGTGACCTCAACTATGATTATGACAATAAACAGTGCGTAGCACGTGGTGGAAATTGGTGGATGGGATGGTGGACAGCGGATGGGATAATGATGCAGCGGCTGCGTGACTAATATGAACAGAACTCGAAACTCTAAAGGAACTAGACACTAAGACCAGCAACTCGACATGGCGATGCAACCGATAATTCAATAATGCAAACAATGAAAAGAAAATTGCAAAGGCTCAGTCTGGCTAGGACAAAGGATGAATAGATCTAACTTTTGTTTTGTGGCTTTTTCTTGGACAATAGGTAAGAAAATAAATCTAATCTAGCAAAAACTGGAAATTCTCACCGAGCAACCTGAAAACTGATACCACTTGATAGAGGCGAGGTGTCCCGATCTTTCGATGAGATGATAACTATCGATTTGGTGGAGATGACTTTGACGATCCGACTACAAACATCCACGACGTTGTGCCTTAGCAATCGCTAAACCAACTCCGAGAGTTTATTGACCACGCCGGAGCACAATCAACCTGACCACGAAGGTCTATTCCTGCAAGCAATCGAAGAACAAGCAAGAATATGATAAAAGCAATCCGAATATTGCGAGTATATATGAAGTATTGATAAAGGTGGGGATCTGTAAGCGGTCTTGGTCTGGTCTTTGGACACAAACGAAGTACACGAAGTTGCAATGGCTAACTTTTAACTAAACAAATCCCAAGGAAAAGCTACTAGATGGATCTACTTATATAGGAGCAAGGGGTGGCGGCCAAGGAGGTGGGAGGACGTCCCAAGGCTGCCTAAAACTAAATCTAGGTCGTACAAGGCCAATGGGCCCAAGTGGAGGTGATGTAACACCTTTGGACTTGTAGTTTGACTCGGATTCTGCTGCAGCATCAGATTGTTTCGTCCACAACTCAACGCTCCGGCCGAATTTGAAGGTGATTCAAACAGGGTTGGAAAGTACACGAAATCTAGTTTCCAACAAAAAAAGAATCACCCAATTCGGAGTCCGTATGAAAAACTTGTGTGCGTTTTGAGTCAGGTATGTCTGTGCAGTCCGAATCTGAATCCAGAACGTGAGAGACTTGGACTCTATCTTCTCTTGGGCCAAAAGTGACGTGAAAGAACTTTTTGGACAGCAAATAAACATCTCTTTCTTCCTTATCTTCATATGTGGATTGTACAAATGTTCCCATACACCTGCAATTAGACAAAACACAAAAGTGTGTGAAGTATTTTTGTTCTGGATAACATAAATAGATTATTGAATAGTTTGCACTAGAAATCACCTGACAAATATGCATATATGCAATATTTTTGGTCATATCCAAGGTAGTCATGTCCTCATCATCCTCCCCTTCTTGAAAATAAAGCCGTCCTCGGCGTTGCTTAATCTGAAATGTGGCTAACAAAAGAGACAAGGTGTACATGTTGTATATGTATATATCATCCATTTTTACTTCCCTTGATTTTTGCATATATGACACATGAATAGATGAGTAACTTGCATAGTTCATAAAATCTAAAGCCAAAAAATTAGCACAAGAAGTAGAAGGCATGAAAATATTGCAACTCAGTTTGCACATATAAGTGAAGCTCTTATTCATTTCAAAAGATTGACAATGTTCATCATTAAACCATCCCAACATTGGTGAATAAACCTTACTTGCATCAAATTTACATGCTACAACATGCTTAAATAAGCAAACATGCAATAAGTCATTCAACACAGAATCATCACCAAGATTAGAGGTCATATCAAAATGATTAAACATTGGTTCTTTTGCATCAATAGTTAATTTAATGGGTGCACTCAAAATTGTTGGTATTTCAGTTGTTTGATCACATGGCAAAGTCAAATTATCAACGTAGTCCTCTAAAATAGGTGGTGTGATCAAAGTTGATAGAGGCAAAGGTGTCCCGTCTTTCGATGAGATGGTGGATTTCGCTTTGGTGGAAGTCGACTTTGACGATCCGACTACGAACGTGCGAGGACGTCGCGCCTTAGCAATCGCTAAACCAACTCCGAGAGGTTATTGACCATGCCCGAGCACGATCAACCTGACCACGAGGGTCTGTTTCCTGCGAGCAAACGAAGAACAAGCAAGAAACTAAGATTGCAATCTGGATATTGCGAATATAAGATGAAAGCTTTATTGATCAAGGTGGGGTTCTGTGACGCCTTTGTCTGGTCGTTGAACACAAACGAAGTACGCGAAGTTGCAGCTATGGCGAACTTTTAATCTAAACAAAACCCAAAGTCTAAACGATGCCCTAAGGGCTGTATATATGGAGGAAGAGGGGGGGAATTTCGTGGCCCTTGGTGGAGGAGTCCGAAATCAACCCTATCTCTTGTTTCCCCACACATACGGACTCTAAAAATAGCCTATACTTATGTATTTCGAAATTACATGGGCCTGGCCCAATAATAAGGTGACGCAGCACCTAAAATAGCCTCGGGACGAAATTTATGAAGTGGCGTCTTGTATATTTCGTCCAAGGCTTCATGCACCCATTATGGTGGCTTCAAAGTCCTGAAATCATCACTTGTAACTCCGTTCTTGTTTCCCTTGCGCATGCCATCATCTCCATGCTTGTTCTTGCTCCAATGTTCATCCTTCTCCAAGCTAGGCCCTTCATTTGTAAGCAAAACAAATGTATCCAATTTAGGCAGCATCATATTCTCATGAACATTAGAATCATTACCAAGAAACGAAAGTACCTGGTAATTTAGTTGGCGTGCACGAGCTCTAGTAATTGGTCCAGTATGTATAGCAGCAGGGACTGTGGGTGTAACAATTGTATTGATGTCCTCATCAAATCAACACACATACGTGATGTACCATCCTTTTTCGGCACTAGAATAATAGGAACAGCACAAGGACTAAGGGATTCGCGTATATAACCTTTGTCGAGAAGCTCTTGTACTTGACGCATAATCTCCTTCGTCTCCTCTGGATTGGTACGGTATGGTGCACGGTTTGGCAGTGAAGCACCGGGAATTAAGTCAATCTGATGCTCAATCCCTCGAATAGGCGGTAATCCCGGTGGCACGTCTTGTGGAAAAACGTCAGCGAACTCCTGCAAAATGTTAGTGACAGCTGGAGGCAAAGAGGAAGGCACGTCCTCGAATGAAAATAATGCCTCTTTGCACACAAAAGCATAGCAAACAGATTTGCTGAAATCTAGCTCATCAATATCAGATTTGGTGGCAAATAAACATGCACTTTTCAATTTAATTTCAGAAGCAACACTAGATGGTTTATTATTAGGCTTCATTTGTTGCTCAAATTCTTTTGCCACAATCTGATTTTCACTCTTATTCTTCTCCTGTTGTGCTTTATTAGCTCTATTAATATCATCTTTCAAAATGGAATCAGGAGTCATAGGAAGCAAAGTAATATTTTTATCCTTATGAACAAGAGTATAGTGATTGTTTCTACCATGGTGTACAGAATTTTTATCAAATTGCCATGGTCTACCAAGTAATAAGGAACATGCTTGCATAGGTACCACATCACAATCAACATAATCAGCATATGTAGATGATGAGGACATGACTACCTTGGATATGACCAAAAATATTGCATATATGCATATTTGTCAGGTGATTTCTAGTGCAAACTATTCAATAATCTATTTATGTTATCCAGAACAAAAATACTTCACACACTTTTGTGTTTTGTCTAATTGCAGGTGTATGGGACATTTGTACAATCCACATATGAAGATAAGGAAGAAAGAGATGTTTATTTGCTGTCCAAAAAGTTCTCTCACGTCACTTTTGGCCCAAGAGAAGATAGAGTCCAAGTCTCTCACGTTTTGGATTCAGATTCGGACTGCACAGACATACCTGACTCAAAACGCACACAAGTTTTTCATACGGACTCCGAATTGGGTGATTCTTTTTTTGTTCGAAACTAGATTTCGTGCACTTTCCAACCCAATTGGAATCACCTTCAAATTCGTCCGGAGCGTTGAGTTGTGGACGAAACAATCTGATGCTGCAGCAGAATCCGAGTCAAACTACAAGTCCAAAGGTGTTACATCACCTCCACTTGGGCCGATTGGCCTTGTACGACCTAGATTTAGTTTTAGGCTGCCTTGGGACGTCCTCCCACCTCCTTGTCCGCCACCCCTTGCTCCTATATAAGTAGATCCATCTAGTAGCTTTTCCTTGGGATTTGTTTAGTTAAAAGTTAGCCATTGCAACTTCGTGTACTTCGTTTGTGTCCAACGACCAGACCAAGACCGCTTACGGATCCCCACCATTTTCAATACCTCATATATATTTGCAATATTCAGATTGCTTTATCATATTCTTGCTCGTTCTTCGATTGCTTGCAGAAATAGACCTTCGTGGTCAGGCTGACCGTGCTTCCGGCATCGTCAGTAACCTCAGAAGATTAGTTTAGCGATTGCTAAGGCGCAACGTCGTGCACGTTTGTAGTCGGATCGTCAAAGTCGTCTCCACCAAATCGATAGTTATCATCTCATCGAAAGATCGGGACACCCTCGCCTTTATCACTGCTGCTGGGTAAGAACTGGTAAGAATTTGAGATTTGCTTGACGGATTTGTGATACACCACCACCACTTCTTAGTAGTGTGTAGGATCATATTCTTGTGTGTTTCTATTGCTGCTAACCGTGCCAGGATCACAAGCCGACGAGATTGACTGGGAGAACTTATCGAACAAGGAGCTTCATGATAAGTTTCAGCAAATGATGACTGAACAGGTACAAGATGTGCTGAACAATTTTGAAGAGGCCATGGAGAAGATCACTGGCCTTGAGAAGACGTTCGAAACAAAGCTCGATAA
The DNA here is from genome assembly GCF_018294505.1 of Triticum aestivum. Classification (NCBI taxonomy): domain Eukaryota; kingdom Viridiplantae; phylum Streptophyta; class Magnoliopsida; order Poales; family Poaceae; genus Triticum; species Triticum aestivum. The sequence goes on from NW_025228073.1 coordinate 9,750, forward strand.
CAGATTTAATGAACTGCTTGCGCGTCTTCCACCACCGGCTGCACCTGTCGCACCTCTGCAACAACAACAACTACGCCCCCTTCCGAATCAGTATGGACGAGCACAGCGTGTTCCTATTGAGCCAGGACAAAATTCTGGTGCCGCTGCTACTACTGTTGGTGCTTCTTTGGCTCCTGCTACTGCTCCTGCTGGTACCCAGGAGGATGATGAGTATGCGGGCGATTATGAGGATGAGGTTGATCAAAATCAGATCTACGAGTAGCCACCAGCACCACCACCAGCAGGTCGACCTCAGGTATATATTCGTAATGGTAGGCCTGCACCACCACCTCAGGTACGCGATGATGTCCATATTCCTAAACTGAAATTGAATATTCCACCATTTGAGGGTAGATATGTTCCTGATATATATCTTACTTGGGAGTTAGAAACTGAACAACGATTTACATGTTTACAATATCCTGAGGAGAGACGAGTTGCTGCTGCTGTTTGTGCTTTCACTAGTTTTGCATGTGTATGGTGGTCTGAACATTGTAGATTATATCCTATTCCAACTACTTGGGCTGCTTTGAAAACTGCTATGCGTACGCGTTGGGTTCCACCATATTATCAACGTGAATTGCTTCAAAAATTGCAGCGTTTAAGACAAGGGAAAAATTCTGTAGAAGAATATTATCAGGAATTACAAACTGGCATGATTCGATGTGGTATTGTTGAGGAGAATGAAGCTGATAGAGGCGGGGTGTCCCGATCTTTCGATGAGATGATAACTATCGATTTGGTGGAGATGACTTTGACGATCCGACTACAAATGAGCACGACGTTGCGCCTTAGCAATCGCTAAACCAATCTCCTGAGGTTACTGACGATGCCGAAAGCACGGTCAGCCTGACCACGAAGGTCTATTCCTGCAAGCAATCGAAGAACGAGCAAGAATATGATAAAGCAATCTGAATATTGCAAATATATATGAGGTATTGATAATGGTGGGGATCCGTAAGCGGTCTTGGTCTGGTCGTTGGACGCAAACGAAGTACACGAAGTTGCAATGGCTAACTTTTAACTAAACAAATCCCAAGGAAAAGCTACTAGATGGATCTACTTATATAGGAGCAAGGGGTGGCGGCCAAGGAGGTGGGAGGACGTCCCAAGGCAGCCTAAAACTAAATCTAGGTCGTACAAGGCCAATGGGCCCAAGTGGAGGTGATGTAACACCTTTGGACTTGTAGTTTGACTCGGATTCTGCTGCAGCATCAAATTGTTTCATCCACAACTCAACGCTCCGGACGAATTTGAAGGTTATTCCAATTGGGTTGGAAAGTGCACGAAATCTAGTTTCCAACAAAAAAAGAATCACCCAATTCGGAGCCCGTATGAAAAACTTGTGTGCGTTTTGAGTCAGGTGTGTCTGTGCAGTCCGAATCTGAATCCAGAACGTGAGAGACTTGGACTCTATCTTCTCTTGGGCCAAAAGTGACGTGAGAGAACTTTTTGGACAGCAAATAAACATCTCTTTCTTCCTTATCTTCATATGTGGATTGTACAAATGTCCCATACACCTGCAATTAGACAAAACACAAAAGTGTGTGAAGTATTTTTGTTCTGGATAACATAAATAGATTATTGAATAGTTTGCACTAGAAATCACCTGACAAATATGCATATATGCAATATTTTTGGTCATATCCAAGGTAGTCATGTCCTCATCATCCTCCCCTTCTTGAAAATAAAGCCGTCCTCGGCGTTGCTTAATCTGAAATGTGGCTAACAAAAGAGACAAGGTGTACATGTTGTATATGTATATGTCATCCATTTTTACTTCCCTTGATTTTTGCATATATGACACATGAATAGATGAGTAACTTGCATAGTTCATAAAATCTAAAGCCAAAAAATTAGCACAAGAAGTAGAAGGCATGAAAATATTGCAACTCAGTTTGCACATATAAGTGAAGTTCTTATTCATTTCAAAAGATTGACAATGTTCATCATTAAACCATCCCAACGTTGGTGAATAAACCGTACTTGCATCAAATTTACATGCTACAACATGCTTAAATAAGCAAACATGCAATAAGTCATTCAACACAGAATCATCACCAAGATTAGAGGTCATATCAAAATGATTAAACATTGGTTCTTTTGCATCAATAGTTAATTCAATGGGTGCACTCAAAATTGTTGGTATTTCAGTTGTTTGATCACATGGCAAAGTCAAATTATCAACGTAGTCCTCTAAAATAGGTGGTGTGATCAAAGTAGTGGGTAGCTCATCAGATGGTGCATTCAAATTGACAAGGCATTCATCATTCTCATGTAGAGATGGAAGATCAGTACCTTTGTCATTACCTCTTATGATCAACTCAGATGATGTAGCCACTCTCGGGGGCGATGTGTCACATGGTGAAGGTGATGTAGTCCTGACAACAACGGATGTGGTTGTCATAGTATGCCTAGTAGTTGAAGAAACAATCATATCAACTCTTGGAATGTGCACCGTGCGCTTGTTCTCCTCATGGCCAACACGTCGTTTTATTTCCTGTTCAGCTTTGCAAGCAAGATGAAACAAATGGTCCATAGGATAACACTCTTCATGAATTAGTATCTCTTGAATATCACGGTTTAATCCTCCCCAAAATCTATCCATAAAATCATCTTCACTTTCTTCTAAAGAGGAATGCAACAAGGTAGTTTGTAAATCATCATAATATTTTGTTACAGTTTCACTACCTTGTTTTAAGTGTTGCAACTTCTTAATCATGTCACGAGTATAATAAGCAGGGACGAAAGTATGTCGCATGGCAAGTTTCAAATCATCCCAAGTAGTAGGTATATAATCAGGGTGTAACCGACAATATTCACTCCACCAAACCAAAGCATAACCAGTGAAAGAACCAACCGCAACCTTAACCTTTTTATGTTCATCGAAATTATGGGAAGCAAATATATTTTTTATGTCGAACTCCCATTCAATATATAAAGCAGGTTTAAAACGGCCATTAAATGGTGGTATAGATACATTAACCTGATCATGTGCATTTGGATGTTTGTGCACCTCTCGTGATGGTTGTGGTATTTGCAAAGGTGGTGATCCAGAAGCGGTCTTGGTCTGGTCGTTGGACACAAACGAAGCACACGAAGTTGCAATGGCTAACTTTTAACTAAACAAATCCCAAGGAAAAGCTACTAGATGGATCTACTTATATAGGAGCAAGGGGTGGCGGCCAAGGAGGTGGGAGGACGTCCCAAGGCAGCCTAAAACTAAATCTAGGTCGTACAAGGCCAATGGGCCCAAGTGGAGGTGATGTAACACCTTTGGACTTGTAGTTTGACTCGGATTCTGCTGCAGCATCAGATTGTTTCGTCCACAACTCAACGCTCCGGACGAATTTGAAGGTGCTTCCAATTGGGTTGGAAAGTGCACGAAATCTAGTTTCCAACAAAAAAAGAATCACCCAATTCGGAGTCCGTATGAAAAACTTGTGTGCGTTTTGAGTCAGGTATGTCTGTGCAGTCCGAATCTGAATCCAGAACGTGAGAGACTTGGACTCTATCTTCTCTTGGGCCAAAAGTGACGTGAGAGAACTTTTTGGACAGCAAATAAACATCTCTTTCTTCCTTATCTTCATATGTGGATTGTACAAATGTCCCATACACCTGCAATTAGACAAAACACAAAAGTGTGTGAAGTATTTTTGTTCTGGATAACATAAATAGATTATTGAATAGTTTGCACTAGAAATCACCTGACAAATATGCATATATGCAATATTTTTGGTCATATCCAAGGTAGTCATGTCCTCATCATCCTCCCCTTCTTGAAAATAAATCCGTCCTCGGCGTTGCTTAATCTGAAATGTGGCTAACAAAAGAGACAAGGTGTACATGTTGTATATGTATATGTCATCCATTTTTACTTCCCTTGATTTTTGCATATATGACACATGAATAGATGAGTAACTTGCATAGTTCATAAAATCTAAAGCCAAAAAATTGGCACAAGAAGTAGAAGGCATGAAAATATTGCAACTCAGTTTGCACATATAAGTGAAGCTCTTATTCATTTCAAAAGATTGACAATGTTCATCATTAAACCATCCCAACATTGGTGAATAAACCTTACTTGCATCAAATTTACATGCTACAACATGCTTAAATAAGCAAACATGCAATAAGTCATTCAACACAGAATCATCACCAAGATTAGAGGTCATATCAAAATGATTAAACATTGGTTCTTTTGCATCAATAGTTAATTCAATGGGTGCACTCAAAATTGTTGGTATTTCAGTTGTTTGATCACATGGCAAAGTCAAATTATCAACGTAGTCCTCTAAAATAGGTGGTGTGATCAAAGTAGTGGGTAGCTCATCAGATGGTGCATTCAAATTGACAAGGCATTCATCATTCTCATGTAGAGATGGAAGATCAGTACCTTTGTCATTACCTCTTATGATCAACTCAGATGATGTAGCCACTCTTGGGGGCGATGTGTCACATGGTGGAGGTGATGTAGTCCTGACAACAACGGATGTGGTTGTCATAGTATGCCTAGTAGTTGAAGGAACAATCATATCAACTCTTGGAATGTGCACCGTGCATTTGTTCTCCTCGTGGCCAACACGTCGTTTTATTTCCTGTTCAGCTTTGCATGCAAGATGAAACAAATGGTCCATAGGATAACACTCTTCATGAATTAGTATCTCTTGAATATCACGGTTTAATCCTCCCCAAAATCTATCCATAAAATCATCTTCACTTTCTTCTAAAGAGGAATGCAACAAGGTAGTTTGTAAATCATCATAATATTTTGTTACAGTTTCACTACCTTGTTTTAAGTGTTGCAACTTCTTAATCATGTCACGAGTATAATAAGCAGGGACGAAAGTATGTCGCATGGCAAGTTTCAAATCATCCCAAGTAGTAGGTATATAATCAGGGTGTAACCGACAATATTCACTCCACCAAACCAAAGCATAACCAGTGAAAGAACCAACCGCAACCTTAACCTTTTTATGTTCATCGAAATTATGGGAAGCAAATATTTTTTTTATGTCGAACTCCCATTCAATATATAAAGCAGGTTTAAAACGGCCATTAAATGGTGGTATAGATACATTAACCTGATCATGTGCATTTGGATGTTTGTGCACCTCTCGTGACGGTTGTGGTATTTGCAAAGGTGGTGGCACGTCTCCCGCGATCGACAAAGCCCATGAATTGACTCTGGATCCTGTCATGATTAGTAGAACAAGAAACAAAACCCAAAAATAATGTTCCTATAACTACTAGGATGTGGTGGTAAAACGCTCACAGTAAAGCAAATATCAATGTCTTACAAGTTCTTACCATGCAGCAGGCGGTGATCGGCAACCAGCGGTGTCAAGTAACTCCGAATATTGAGTAAAGCGATTGCTAGGGGAGCGTACGTATACACGGTGTAGAAATATGTGGAGCTGGGTTGGCTATATATGGTAGCAAAAGCTTAGCAATAATCAATTCAAAGATGCAATGTTGAATAAACGCTCAACGACGATACTGTGCTGGTCCTAGGCTAGACCGAACTAGAGACGCGAGCCTAGAACACTAATGAGGTCACGGCGTAGCACAACTAGCATCAATGAAGGATACTAAGTAGCTCTTGACAGCAAGATATAAGTGAAGATCACAACGGCAGTGAAGATAATGATGAAAAACAACTGCCAAGCAGGATATACAACAACTCTCTCTCCAACTTTCCTCTTAAAAAGTTTGAGGCAATTTTCTGATAAATTCTTTCAAAGAATGCTACTAACTCAAGCTTTCCAATGCAAAAAGAATCACTCAATTCCGAGTTGATATGAGGAGTCAAAGAATTCTAAAACTGGCCTGAAAAATTGGAACAAGTTGTGTTCACGAATTTCGGAGGGCAAAAAGACCTATTTAGAAGCCGATTTTGAGGTGTCAAATATTGAACTTTCTTCTGCAACTATTTAGATGCGGCTCGTCGCTATCTTCAATTTGAGTACTCACGGAGCCAAAACTGACTTCGTATGAGGAAGATACACCTGTTTTACTGAACAGTGCACAAAACAGATTCCAATCCAAATTCAGGTACGAGATTGATTCTAGATAGATCCAATTTTTTTTTCTTCTCTCTTTTTTTTCTCACGTCTTTTTTTCTTTTTCTTCTCCCTCTTTTTCTTTTTTTTCTTTCCTTTTTTCTCTTTTTTTTCTTTATCTTCTTTTTCTCCCTCTTTCCAAGACAAACTAGATAAGATGCAGATTGAATCAAGTGAAGATGTGAACGATCTCAACTATTATTATGACAATGAATGGTGGGTAGCACGTGGTGGAAATTGATGGATGGGTGGTGGACAGCGGAAGAGATAATGATGCAGCGGTGGCGTGACTAATGTGAACAGAACTCGAAACTCTAAACGAATTAGACACTAAGACCAGCAACTCGACACGACGATGCAACCGATAATTCAACTATGCAAGCAATGAAAAGAAAATTGCAAAAGCTCAGACTGGCTTGGACCAAGGATGAATAGATCTAACTCTTTTTTGTGGCTTTTTCTTGGACAATAGGTAAGAAAATAAATCTAATCTAGGAAAACTGGAAATTCTCACCGAGCAACCTGAAAACTGATACCACTTGATAGAGGCGAGGGTGTCCCGATCTTTCGATGAGATGATAACTATCGATTTGGTGGAGACGACTTTGACGATCCGACTACAAACGTGCACGACGTTGCGCCTTAGCAATCGCTAAACCAATCTCCTGAGGTTACTGACGATGCCGGAAGCACGGTCAGCCTGACCATGAAGGTCTATTCCTGCAAGCAATCGAAGAACGAGCAAGAATATGATAAAGCAATCTGAATATTGCAAATATATATGAGGTATTGATAATGGTGGGGATCCGTAAGCGGTCTTGGTCTGGTCGTTGGACACAAACGAAGTACACGAAGTTGCAATGGCTAACTTTTAACTAAACAAATCCCAAGGAAAAGCTACTAGATGGATCTACTTATATAGGAGCAAGGGGTGGCGGCCAAGGAGGTGGGAGGACATCCCAAGGCAGCCTAAAACTAAATCTAGGTCGTACAAGGCCAATGGGCCCAAGTGGAGGTGATGTAACACCTTTGGACTTGTAGTTTGACTCGGATTCTGCTGCAGCATCAGATTGTTTCGTCCACAACTCAACGCTCCGGACGAATTTGAAGGTGATTCCAATTGGGTTGGAAAGTGCACAAAATCTAGTTTCCAACAAAAAAAAGAATCACCCAATTCGGAGTCCGTATGAAAAACTTGTGTGCGTTTTGAGTCAGGTGTGTCTGTGCAGTCCGAATCTGAATCCAGAACGTGAGAGACTTGGACTCTATCTTCTCTTGGGCCAAAAGTGACGTGAGAGAACTTTTTGGACAGCAAATAAACATCTCTTTCTTCCTTATCTTCATATGTGGATTGTACAAATGTCCCATACACCTGCAATTAGACAAAACACAAAAGTGTGTGAAGTATTTTTGTTCTGGATAACATAAATAGATTATTGAATAGTTTGCACTAGAAATCACCTGACAAATATGCATATATGCAATATTTTTGGTCATATCCAAGGTAGTCATGTCCTCATCAGAAGCTATGCTTGCACGTTTTCTGGGTGGATTAAATAGAGAGATTCAGACCATTCTAGACTATAAGGAGTATACTAATATCACTCGTTTATTCCATCTTGCTTGTAAAGCTGAACGTGAAGTGCAGGATCGACAAGCATTGGCGCGAACTAACTTTTCTGCAGGCCGACCTTCATCATGGACACCGCGTGCATCTTCTACTTCAACTGCACGAGCACCTCAATCAGGTGCCTCCTACAGCCGTGATACAAGAAAACAGGAACAACCACCATTATCTGCCAAGAGCGCACCTGCCGGGCCTGCACAGAGTTCTTCTTCTTCCAGGGCATCAACAGGGCACACACGTGATATTATTTGTCGTCGTTGTAAGGGAGGAGGTCATTATGCGAGAGAATGCAAATCTTCGCGTGTGATGATTGCTACCGCGGATGGTGGATATGAGTCCGCTAGTGACTATGATGAGGAGACTTTGGCTCTTATTACACGTGAAGAACATGGTGGAGATGATTTTGATCATGAGACGCAATACATGGCTCCTGAAGACGCTGACAGGTATGAATGTTTAGTTGCTCAACGTGTTTTGAGTGTGCAGGTCACACAAGCTGAGCAAAATCAGAGGCACAATTTGTTCCATACCAAGGGAGTTGTGAAGGAACGTTCTGTGCGCGTCATCATAGACGGAGGGAGCTGCAACAACTTGGCTAGCATGGAGATGGTGGAGAAGCTTTCTCTCACCACAAGACCACATCCACATCCTTACTACATCCAATGGTTCAACAACAGCGGCAAGGTTAAGGTAACACGTACTGTTCGTGTGCATTTTAGTATCTCTACATATGCTGATTATGTTGATTGTGATGTGGTACCTATGCAAGCATGTTCCTTATTACTTGGTAGACCATGGCAATTTGATAAAAATTCTGTACACCATGGTAGAAACAATCACTATACTCTTGTTCATAAGGATAAAAATATTACTTTGCTTGATAGAGGCGAGGGTCCCGATCTTTCGATGAGATGATGGATATCGCTTTGGTGGAAGTCGACTTTGACGATCCGACTACGAACGTGCGAGGACGTCGCGCCTTAGCAATCGCTAAACCAACTCCGAGAGGTTATTGACCACGCCGGAGCACGATCAACCTGACCACGAGGGTCTGTTTCCTGCGAGCAAACGAAGAACAAGCAAGAAACTAAGATTGCAATCTGGATATTGCGAATATAAGATGAAAGCTTGATTGATCAAGGTGGGGTTCTGTGACGCCTTTGTCTGGTCGTTGAACACAAACGAAGTACGCGAAGTTGCAGCTATGGCGAACTTTTAATCTAAACAAAACCCAAAGTCTAAACGATGCCCTAAGGGCTGTATATATGGAGGAAGAGGGGGGAATTTCGTGGCCCTTGGTGGAGGGGTCCGAAATCAACCCTATCTCTTGTTTCCCCACACATACGGACTCTAAAAATAGCCTATACTTATGTATTTCGAAATTACATGGGCCTGGCCCAATAATAAGGTGACGCAGCACCTAAAATAGCCTCGGGACGAATTTTATGAAGTGGCATCTTGTATATTTCGTCCAAGGCTTCATGCACCCATTATGGTGGCTTCAAAGTCCTGAAATCATCACTTGTAACTCCGTTCTTGTTTCCCTTGCGCATGCCATCATCTCCATGCTTGTTCTTGCTCCAATGTTCATCCTTCTCCAAGCTAGGCCCTTCATTTGTAAGCAAAACAAATGTATCCAATTTAGGCAGCATCATATTCTCATGAACATTAGAATCATTACCAAGAAACGAAAGTACCTGGTAATTTAGTTGGCGTGCACGAGCTCTAGTAATTGGTCCAGTATGTATAGCAGCAGGGGCTGTGGGTGTAACAATTGTATTGATGTCCTCATCACAAGATGAAACAAATGGTCCATAGGATAACACTCTTCATGAATTAGTATCTCTTGAATATCACGGTTTAATCCTCCCCAAAATCTATCCATAAAATCATCTTCACTTTCTTCTAAAGAGGAATGCAACAAGGTAGTTTGTAAATCATCATAATATTTTGTTACAGTTTCACTACCTTGTTTTAAGTGTTGCAACTTCTTAATCATGTCACGAGTATAATAAGCAGGGACGAAAGTATGTCGCATGGCAAGTTTCAAATCATCCCAAGTAGTAGGTATATAATCAGGGTGTAACCGACAATATTCACTCCACCAAACCAAAGCATAACCAGTGAAAGAACCAACCGCAACCTTAACCTTTTTATGTTCATCGAAATTATGGGAAGCAAATATATTTTTTATGTCGAACTCCCATTCAATATATAAAGCAGGTTTAAAACGGCCATTAAATGGTGGTATAGATACATTAACCTGATCATGTGCATTTGGATGTTTGTGCACCTCTCGTGACGGTTGTGGTATTTGCAAATGTGGTGGCACGTCTCCCGCGATCGATAAAGCCCATGAATTGACTCTGGATCCTGTCATGATTAGTAGAACAAGAAGCAAACCCCAAAAATAATGTTCCTATAACTACTAGGATGTGGTGGTAAAACGCTCACAGTAAAGCAAATATCAATGTCTTACAAGTTCTTACCATGCAGCAGGCGGTGATCGGCAACCAGCGGTGTCAAGTAACTCCGAATATTGAGTAAAGCGATTGCCAGGGGGGCGTACGTATACACGGTGTAGAAATATGTGGAGCTGGGTTGGCTATATATGGTAGCAAAAGATTAGCAATAATCAATTCAAAGATGCAATGTTGAATAAACGCTCAACGACGGTACTGTGCTGGTCCTAGGCTAGACCGGACTAGAGACGCGAGCCTAGAACACTAATGAGGTCACGGCGTAGCACAACTAGCATCAATGAAGGATACTAAGTAGCTCTTGACAACAAGATATAAGTGAAGATCACAACGACAGTGAAGATAATGATGAAAAACAACTGCCAAGCAGGATATACAACAACTCTCTCTCCAACTTTCCTCTTGAAAAGTTTGAGACAATTTTCTGATAAATTCTTTCAAAGAATGCTACTAACTCAAGCTTTCCAATGCAAAAAGAATCACTCAATTCCGAGTTGATATGAGGAGTCAAAGAATTCTAAAACTGGCCTGAAAAATTGGAACAAGCTGTGTTCAAGAACTTCGGAGGGCAAAAAGACCTATTTAGAAGCCGATTTTGAGGTGTCAAATATTGAACAAGCTTCTGCAACTATTTAGATGCGGCTCGTTGCTATCTTCAATTTGAGTACTCACGGAGCCAAAACGGACTTCGTATGAGGAAGATACACCTGTTTTACTGAACAGTGCGCAAAACAGATTCCAATCCGAATTCAGGTACGAGATTGATTCTAGATAGATCCAATTTTTTTCTTCTCTCTTTTTTTTCTCACACTTTTTTTCTTCTCTCTCTTTTTCTTTCCTTTTTTTTCTCTTTTTTTTTATCTTTTTTTTCTCCCTCTTTCCAAGACAAACTAGATAAGATGCAGATTGGATCAGGCGAAGATGTGAATGACCTCAACTATGATTATGACAATGAACATTGCATAGCACGTGGTGGAAATTAATAGATGGGATGGTGGACAGCGGAACGGATAATGATGCAGCAGTGGCGTGACTAATGTGAATAGAACTCGAAACTCTAAAGGAACTAGACACTAAGACCAGCAACTGACACGACGATGCAACCGATAATTCAACTATGCAAGCAATGAATAGAAAATTGCAAAGGCTCAGACTGGCTTGGATAAAAGATGAACAGATCTAACTTTTTTTGTGGCTTTTTCTTGGACAATAGGAAAGAAAAAAATCTAAAAATGAGCACGCGGTTTGGTGGAGACGACTTTGACGATCCGACTACAAATGAGCACGACGTTGCGCCTTAGCAATCGCTAAACCAATCTCCTGAGGTTACTGACGATGCCGAAAGCACGGTCAGCCTGACCATGAAGGTCTATTCCTGCAAGCAATCGAAGAACGAGCAAGAATATGATAAAGCAATCTGAATATTGCAAATATATATGAGGTATTGATAATGGTGGGGATCCGTAAGCGGTCTTGGTCTGGTCGTTGGACACAAACGAAGTACACGAAGTTGCAATGGCTAACTTTTAACTAAACAAATCCCAAGGAAAAGCTACTAGATGGATCTACTTATATAGGAGCAAGGGGTGGCGGCCAAGGAGGTGGGAGGACATCCCAAGGCAGCCTAAAACTAAATCTAGGTCGTACAAGGCCAATGGGCCCAAGTGGAGGTGATGTAACACCTTTGGACTTGTAGTTTGACTCGGATTCTGCTGCAGCATCAGATTGTTTCGTCCACAACTCAACGCTCCGGACGAATTTGAAGGTGATTCCAATTGGGTTGGAAAGTGCACGAAATCTAGTTTCCAACAAAAAAAGAATCACCCAATTCGGAGTCCGTATGAAAAACTTGTGTGCGTTTTGAGTCAGGTATGTCTGTGCAGTCCGAATCTGAATCCAGAATGTGAGAGACTTGGACTCTATCTTCTCTTGGGCCAAAAGTGACGTGAGAGAACTTTTTGGACAGAAAATAAACATCTCTTTCTTCCTTATCTTCATATGTGGATTGTACAAATGTCCCATACACCTGCAATTAGACAAAACACAAAAGTGTGTGAAGTATTTTTGTTCTGGATAACATAAATAGATTATTGAATAGTTTGCACTAGAAATCACCTGACAAATATGCATATATGCAATATTTTTGGTCATATCCAAGGTAGTCATGTCCTCATCAGTGGGTGTAACAATTGTATTGATGTCCTCATCATCCTCCCCTTCTTGAAATGAAGTCGTCCTCGACGAAAGTTCATCTTCCTCACCCAAATAAGGCTTCAAATCTGCAATGTTAAAAGTGGGACTAACCCCAAAATCTGCAGGCAGCTCAAGTTTATATGCATTATCATTTATTTTCTCTAACACCTTAAAGGGACCATCAGCACGTGGCATTAACTTTGATTTGCGCAAATCAGGAAATCTATCCTTACGCAAATGTAACCAAACAAGATCTCCAGGTGCAAACACAACATGTTTTCTACCCTTATCTCCAGCAAGTTTATATTTAGCATTCATGCGCTCAATGTTTTCCTTAGTTAACTCATGCATTTTTAAAATCAATTCAGCACGTTGTTTAGCATCAAAATTAACCTTCTCCGGAGATGGAAGAAGCAACAAATCAATAGGTGCACGAGGTAGGAAACCATACACAACTTCAAAAGGGCACATCTTAGTAGTAGAATGCAATGAACGATTATAAGCAAATTCAATATGAGGCAAGCATTCCTCCCACATTTTCTTATTATTCTTCAAAACAGCCCTAAGCATAGTAGACAACGTTCTATTGACTACTTCAGTTTGTCCATCAGTTTGGGGGTGACAAGTAGTACTAAAAAGCAGTTTAGTCCCCAACTTAGCCCATAAACATCTCCAAAAGTGGCTAAGAAATTTAGTATCACGATCTGAAACAATAGTATTTGGCACACCATGCAAGCGAATAATTTCACAAAAGAACAAATTAGCAACATTAACAGCATCATCGCTTTTATGACATGGTATAAAGTGTGCCATTTTCGAGAATCTATCCACGACAACAAATATGCTATCCCTCCCCTTCTTTGTTCGAGGTAAACCTAAAACAAAGTCCATAGATATATCCTCCCAAGGAACACTAGGTACAGGCAAAGGCATATATAAACCATGAGGATTGAGTCGTGACTTAGCTTTTTGACATGTAGTGCAGCGAGCAATAAAACGCTCAACATCCCGTCTCATCTTTGGCCAAAAGAAATGTGTAGCAAGTACGTCCTCCGTCTTCTTCACGCCAAAGTGTCCCATTAATCCTCCTCCATGCGCCTCCTGCAACAACAAAAGACGAACGGAGCTAGCTGGAATGCATAGCTTGTTAGCACGAAACACAAATCCATCGTTAACAACAAACTTGTTCCACATTCTTCCTTCTTTACAATTCTGCATTACATCTTTAAAATCAGCATCATGCACATATTGATCTTTGATGGTCTCCAAACCAAATATTTTGAAGTCAAGTTGTGAAAGCATAGTATAGCGACGAGACAATGCATCAGCAATAACATTTTCTTTTCCCTTCTTGTGTTGAATGACATAAGGGAAAGTCTCAATGAATTCAACCCATTTAGCATGTCTACGATTCAGTTTAGCTTGACTTTTAATATGTTTCAAAGATTCATGATCAGAATGTATAACAAATTCTTTGGGCCATAAATAATGTTGCCATGTTTCTAAAGTCCGAACAAGAGCATATAATTCTTTATCATAAGTAGAATAATTCAGACTAGGCCCACTCAATTTTTCAGAAAAGTATGCAACAGGTTTGCCATCTTGTAATAACACACCTCCTAATCCAATTCCACTAGCATCACATTCAAGCTCAAAAGTCTTACTAAAATCAGGAAGTTGGAGTAAAGGAGCATGTGTCAACTTATCTTTCAATACCGTGAAGGCTTCTTCCTGTGCGGTACCCCAAACAAAAGGCACATCCTTCTTTGTAAGCTCGTTGAGAGGTGCAGCAATGGTGCTGAAATCTCTCACAAAACGCCTATAGAATCCAGCGAGGCCAAGAAAACTCCTCACTTGTGTGACCGTTTTGGGCTGCGGCCAACTCTCAATAGCTTCAATCTTGGCTTTATCAACTTCAATTCCCTGTGGAGTAACAACATAGCCAAGAAAAGATACTCGGTCGGTGCAAAAGGTGCACTTCCCAAGGTTACCAAACAAACGTGCATCACGTAGAGCAATAAAAACAGCACGTAAATGTTCCAAATGTTCCTCCAAAGATCTGCTATAAATCAATATGTCATCAAAGTAAACTACCACAAATCGTCCAATGAAAGCACGTAAAACTTCGTTCATTAATCTCATGATAGTACTGATAGAGGCAAAGGTGTCCCGTCTTTCGATGAGATGGTGGATTTCGCTTTGGTGGAAGTCGACTTTGACGATCCGACTACGAACGTGCGAGGACGTCGCGCCTTAGCAATCGCTAAACCAACTCCGAGAGGTTATTGACCACGCCGGAGCACGATCAACCTGACCACGAAGGTCTGTTTCCTGCGAGCAAACAAAGAACAAGCAAGAAACTAAGATTGCAATCTGGATATTGCGAATATAAGATGAAAGCTTTATTGATCAAGGTGGGGTTCTGTGACGCCTTTGTCTGGTCGTTGAACACAAACGAAGTACGCGAAGTTGCAGCTATGGCGAACTTTTAATCTAAACAAAACCCAAAGTCTAAACGATGCCCTAAGGGCTGTATATATGGAGGAAGAGGGGGGGAATTTCGTGGCCCTTGGTGGAGGGGTCCGAAATCAACCCTATCTCTTGTTTCCCCACACATACGGACTCTAAAAATAGCCTATACTTATGTATTTCTAAATTACATGGGCCTGGCCCAATAATAAGGTGACGCAGCACCTAAAATAGCCTCGGGACGAAATTTATGAAGTGGCATCTTGTATATTTCGTCCAAGGCTTCATGCACCCATTATGGTGGCTTCAAAGTCCTGAAATCATCACTTGTAACTCCATTCTTGTTCTTGCTCCAATGTTCATCCTTCTCCAAGCTAGGCCCTTCATTTGTAAGCAAAACAAATGTATCCAATTTAGGCAGCATCATATTCTCATGAACATTAGAATCATTACCAAGAAACGAAAGTACCTGGTAATTTAGTTGGCGTGCACGAGCTCTAGTAATTGGTCCAGTATGTATAGCAGCAGGGGCTGTGGGTGTAACAATTGTATTGATGTCCTCATCAGACACCACGTGCATCTTCTACTTCAACTGCACCAGCACCTCCATCCGGTGCCACCTCCAGTCGTGATACAAGAAAACAGGCACAACCACCATTATCTGCCAAGAGCGCACCTGCGGGGCCTGCACAGCGTTCTTCTTCTTCCATGGCATCAACAGGGCACACAAGTGATATTATTTGTCGTCGTTGTAAGGGAGGAGGTCATTATGCGAGGGAATGCAAATCTCCGCGAGTGATGATTGCTACTGCGGATGGTGGATATGAGTCCGCTAGTGACTATGATGAGGAGACATTGGCTCTTATTACACGTGAAGAACATGGTGGAGATGATTCTGATCATGAGACGCAATACATGGCTCCTGAAGACGCTGACATGTATGAATGTTTAGTTGCTCAACGTGTTTTGAGTGTGCAGGTCACACAAGCTGAGCAAAATCAGAGGCACAATTTGTTCCATACCAAGGGAGTTGTGAAGGAACGTTCTGTGCGCGTCATAATAGACGGAGGGAGCTGCAACAACTTGGCTAGCATGGAGATGGTGGAGAAGCTTTCTCTCACCACAAGACCACATCCACATCCTTACTACATCCAATGGTTCAACAACAGCGGCAAGGTTAAGGTAACACGTACTGTTCGTGTGCATTTTAGTATCTCTACATATGCTGATTATGTTGATTGTGATGTGGTACCTATGCAAGCGTGTTCCTTATTACTTGGTAGACCATGGCAATTTGATAAAAATTCTGTACACCATGGTAGAAACAATCACTATACTCTTGTTCATAAGGATAAAAATATTACTTTGCTTCCTATGACTCCTGATTCCATTTTGAAAGATGATATTAATAGAGCTAATAAAGCAAAACAGGAGATGAATAAGAGTGAAAATCAGATTGTGGCAAAAGAATTTGAGCAACAAATGAAGCCTAATAATAAACCATCTAGTGTTGCTTCTGAAATTAAATTGAAAAGTGCATGTTTATTTGCCACCAAATCTGATATTGATGAGCTAGATTTCAGCAAATCTGTTTGCTATGCTTTTGTGTGCAAAGAGGCATTATTTTCATTCGAGGACGTGCCTTCCTCTTTGCCTCCTGCTGTCACTAACATTTTGCAGGAGTTCGCTGACGTCTTTCCACAAGACGTGCCACCGGGATTACCGCCTATTCGAGGGATTGAGCATCAAATTGACTTAATTCCCGGTGCTTCACTGCCAAACCGTGCACCATACCGTACCAATCCAGAGGAGACAAAGGAGATTATGCGTCAAGTACAAGAGCTTCTCGACAAAGGTTATATACGCGAATCCCTTAGTCCTTGTGCTGTTCCTATTATTCTAGTGCCGAAAAAGGATGGTATATCACGTATGTGTGTTGATTGTAGAGGCATTAATAATATTACTATTCGTTATCGTCATCCTATTCCTAGGCTAGATGATATGCTTGATGAATTGAGTGGCTCTACAATATTCTCCAAAGTTGATTTACGTAGTGGATACCATCAAATTCGTATGAAATTGGGAGATGAATGGAAAACAGCATTCAAAACTAAGTTTGGATTATATGAGTGGTTAGTCATGCCTTTTGGGTTAACTAATGCACCTAGTACTTTCATGAGATTAATGAACGAAGTTTTACGTGCTTTCATTGGACGATTTGTGGTAGTTTACTTTGATGACATATTGATTTATAGCAGATCTTTGGAAGAACATTTGGAACATTTACGTGCTGTTTTTATTGCTCTACGTGATGCACGTTTGTTTGGTAACCTTGGGAAGTGCACCTTTTGCACCAACCGAGTATCTTTTCTTGGCTATGTTGTTACTCCACAGGGAATTGAAGTTGATAAAGCCAAGATTGAAGCTATTGAGAGTTGGCCGCAGCCCAAAACGGTCACACAAGTGAGGAGTTTTCTTGGCCTCGCTGGATTCTATAGGCGTTTTGTGAGAGATTTCAGCACCATTGCTGCACCTCTCAATGAGCTTACAAAGAAAGATGTGCCTTTTCTTTGGGGTACTGCACAGGAAGAAGCCTTCACGGTATTGAAAGATAAGTTGACACATGCTCCTTTACTCCAGCTTCCTGATTTTAATAAGACTTTTGAGCTTGAATGTGATGCTAGTGGAATTGGATTAGGAGGTGTGTTATTACAAGATGGCAAACCTGTTGCATACTTTTCTGAAAAATTGAGTGGGCCTAGTCTGAATTATTCTACTTATGATAAAGAATTATATGCTCTTGTTCGGACTTTAGAAACATGGCAACATTATTTATGGCCCAAAGAATTTGTTATACATTCTGATCATGAATCTTTGAAACATATTAAAAGTCAAGCTAAACTGAATCGTAGACATGCTAAATGGGTTGAATTCATTGAGACTTTCCCTTATGTCATTAAACACAAGAAGGGAAAAGAAAATGTTATTGCTGATGCATTGTCTCGTCGCTATACTATGCTTTCACAACTTGACTTCAAAATATTTGGTTTGGAGACCATCAAAGATCAATATGTGCATGATGCTGATTTTAAAGATGTAATGCAGAATTGTAAAGAAGGAAGAATGTGGAACAAGTTTATCGTTAACGATGGATTTGTGTTTCGTGCTAACAAGCTATGCATTCCAGCTAGCTCCGTTCGTCTTTTGTTGTTGCAGGAGGCGCATGGAGGAGGATTAATGGGACACTTTGGCGTGAAGAAGACGGAGGACGTACTTGCTACACATTTCTTTTGGCCAAAGATGAGACGGTATGTTGAGCGTTTTATTGCTCGCTGCACTACATGTCAAAAAGCTAAGTCACGACTCAATCCTCATGGTTTATATATGCCTTTGCCTGTACCTAGTGTTACTTGGGAGGATATATCTATGGACTTTATTTTAGGTTTACCTCGAACAAAGAAGGGGAGGGATAGCATATTTGTTGTCGTGGATAGATTCTCGAAAATGGCACACTTTATACCATGTCATAAAAGCGATGATGCTGTTAATGTTGCTGATTTGTTCTTTCGTGAAATTATTCGCTTGCATGGTGTGCCAAATACTATTGTTTCAGATCGTGATACTAAATTTCTTAGCCACTTTTGGAGATGTTTATGGGCTAAGTTGGGGACTAAACTGCTTTTTAGTACTACTTGTCACCCCCAAACTGATGGACAAACTGAAGTAGTCAATAGAACGTTGTCTACTATGCTTAGGGCTGTTTTGAAGAATAATAAGAAAATGTGGGAGGAATGCTTGCCTCATATTGAATTTGCTTATAATCGTTCATTGCATTCTACTACTAAGATGTGCCCTTTTGAAGTTGTGTATGGTTTCCTACCTCATGCACCTATTGATTTGTTGCCTCTTCCATCTTCGGAGAAGGTTAATTTTGATGCTAAACAACGTGCTGAATTGATTTTAAAAATGCATGAGTTAACTAAGGAAAACATTGAGCGCATGAATGCTAAATATAAACTTGCTGGAGATAAGGGTAGAAAATATGTTGTGTTTGCACCTGGAGATCTTGTTTGGTTACATTTGCGTAGGGATAGATTTCCTGATTTGCGCAAATCAAAGTTAATGCCACGTGCTGATGGTCCCTTTAAGGTGTTAGAAAAAATAAATGATAATGCATATAAACTTGAGCTGCCTGCAGATTTTGGGGTTAGTCCCACTTTTAACATTGCAGATTTGAAGCCTTATTTGGGTGAGGAAGATGAACTTCCGTCGAGGACGACTTCATTTCAAGAAGGGGAGGATGATGAGGACATCAATACAATTGTTACACCCACAGCCCCTGCTGCTATACATACTGGACCAATTACTAGAGCTCGTGCACGCCAACTAAATTACCAGGTACTTTCGTTTCTTGGTAATGATTCTAATGTTCATGAGAATATGATGCTGCCTAAATTGGATACATTTGTTTTGCTTACAAATGAAGGGCCTAGCTTGGAGAAGGATGAACATTGGAGCAAGAACAAGCATGGAGATGATGGCATGCGCAAGGGAACAAGAACGGAGTTACAAGTGATAATTTCAGGACTTTGAAGCCACCATAATGGGTGCATGAAGCCTTGGACGAAATATACAAGATGCCACTTCATAAATTTCGTCCCGAGGCTATTTTAGGTGCTGCGTCACCTTATTATTGGGCCAGGCCCATGTAATTTCAAAATACATAAGTATAGGCTATTTTTAGAGTCCGTATGTGTGGGGAAACAAGAGATAGGGTTGATTTCGGACCCCTCCACCAAGGGCCACGAAATTCCCCCCTCTTCCTCCATATATACAGCCCTTAGGGCATCGTTTAGACTTTGGGTTTTGTTTAGATTAAAAGTTCGCCATAGCTGCAACTTCGCGTACTTCGTTTGTGTTCAACGACCAGACAAAGGCGTCACAGAACCCCACCTTGATCAATAAAGCTTTCATCTTATATTCGCAATATCCAGATTGCAATCTTAGTTTCTTGCTTGTTCTTCATTTGCTCGCAGGAAACAGACCCTCGTGGTCAGGTTGATCGTGCTCCGCGTGTGGTCAATAACCTCTCGGAGTTGGTTTAGCGATTGCTAAGGCGCGACGTCCTCGCACGTTCGTAGTCGGATCGTCAAAGTCGACTTCCACCAAAGCGAAATCCACCATCTCATCGAAAGACGGGACACCTCCGCCTCTATCACTTGAGGTAGTCGTCCATCAAACGCTCCCACTCGAGATACTCCTCGGGTTCTTGAGTCCCATAGAAAGGAATCGCGTGGTCGATGTCGAGGTCGTAGTAGCTCGTGGAAGTCACGGACTTGAGCTTGGGGAGCTTCTCTTGAGCGTAGTCTTGAGGTGCTTGTTGGCGAAGATGCCATATATCCGAAGGCAAAGATGCCTTGAAGTCGCTTGGCGAAGATGCCAAAGTGGTTGGTGTAGCCGTAGCTCCGTCTTGGTGGTGCTTGTCTCGCGGTCTTCTCTTGTGGTCATGAAGTTTGGACTTGGCGTGAAGTAGGGCTTGTTGCGACTTGTAGGTAGGCGCGTCTCGAGCATCTTCATGATGATGTTGTCATTGTTGTGCTTGAGCTCGATGTAGATGTCGTTCGTCATTGTCGTGCACATGTTGCTTGGAGGTGACTTGCCCTTCATGACGAGGTGGGTCACAAATGTGATGGTGGTCGCCATGGAGATGTGGACGTGGACGACTTGCACTTGCATCATTTTTGCGCTTTGAAGACTTGTGACTTGAACATCGCCGCCTTGAGGATGATGAAGGGGAAGAACGGTTGATCAACAAGGTCCGAATCTCCTCCATCCTTGCATCTTGCTCCTCCTTTTGTGCGGAAAGCTTGTTGTTGATGTAGTTGTACACGCCGTGTTGTTGTGGAAGACTGAAGATGAAATGCCTTGCCTATCCATCACAAGATTCGAGCCAATATGAGTGGAGAAAGAGAAGAACGAATACCAAATGTACCTTGACCGAAGTTGAAAGTGGATCAATGATCACTCCAATGTGGACAAGGAAATAGCACAATTGGTACCAATTCTTGTTGGTTTCTCACACCTACACAAATAAGGCTTATGGTGGAGCTCGGTGAGGATAGTGGCACAAAAATTTAATGTAAAATGTTAGCAAGAGTCAATAATGTTGAAAGAGATTCACAAATTCGCAAGTGAAACAAGTAGACCAATAGCAATAGAATGGCACACGGAAACGCACACACGGATAGATAAATGGGGTCGTGCAACCAAGGAATGAGCACAAAATGTGGAGTCCACGGAAAACGCTCGTGTTGCACAACTCAAGAGAGACGCTAGCACGATTGCTCAATAGGCGGATACGACACTTGTGCACAACCTATAAGATGCAAAATGTAACAACTTCTATCCCATGTATGCTATGTATCTATGGTTCCCGGTGTTTGATCCAAGATGATCGGATATGACAATCTTATGCAATGTGGTGGATGCTATGGCACTTGCTTACAAGCTTCGATGTTCTTTCCCTTTTTCTTTGCTTAAAAGCTTATTCTTTTTTTTGGCCACTTTGCGAAATGCACAAACCAAGGTAGCAATTGTATATATGCGGGAACAAACTTGAGGCACACGAGATGATATGATACCAATATGATATGGTATGTATGCAATGTATGGTGTAGATCACGAATGTGCACAAGTAACGTTGCCGGCAATACTCAAATGGCTAGTCTCGATAGGAAAGTAACGCAAAATGGGCTAGGGGTTAACAATGCAATTGCAAGGGGAATGTAAAATGGAGGGGTACCACGATACCAAGATGATATGGAGGTTACCGTCCTTGGCGATGATGAGTAGCAGTGTTCTTGATGGAGATACCAAGATGATGGAGACTCGTCCCTAAGTAGCCGAAACACCTTAGGAAATGGAAAAACCGCGAACACAAAATCTCAAATGTCAATGGTGGTAGCGGAATGCGGTGGTGTTGCACTAGGCAATGCGGAAGTGGAGGTTATGGTGGTGGACTATACACGGTGTCGGAGTTGAAAGCACGGTCCCTAAGTAGCCGAAACACCTTAGGAGACACAACTATAACACAAATAAAATTGGGTTAAGTTGAGGTGGCGGAAGTGTATAGTGGTCAAGGCTATGCGGAAGTGGTGGTGGTGCTTGATGAAGAAGCAACCGTCCCTAAGTAGCCTAGACACCTTAGGAGACTCAAATCACTCCTCAAGCAACCACATATGCGCTGGGGATCAATATGGGTTAGGTTGCGGGAGTCGGTGGTGGTGTAGCGGATGATGTGGTGGAAGCCCTAGGCAAAGATGCCAATATTGTCAAAATTTGATGTCAAGAGCTTTTCAACGAGCTAAAGAACACGAAAATCAGAGTTCGGATGAATTAGTTATGGCCGAAACAAAAATCAGGCGAAGGTGATATCTACAGGTAGCGGACGTCCGGAAAAAACGGTCGTCCGGTCGCCGGACGTCCGGTCGGATCGGAAATCCGCTGATTCTGCTCGGGTTAGGGGGTTCCGGTCGTCCGGTAAGGTCGGACGTCCGGTGGTTCCTGCGGCTCCGAACGTCCGGTAAGGTGACGGTCGTCCGGTGTATCGGGGTCAACTCCAGATCCGAGATTCGGGACGCGGTTTTGGGCGGAATTTGGGGATTTTGGGGTCAAAATTGATGAGATTTCATGGATGAAAGATGGAGAAACTTGGGGAGATGCTAGATCCACTTGAAACCAAGCAAATCCATGGATCAAAATCAACAAAACATCGTCAAACAAACAAATCACAAAAAAATTGGGGCTATTTTTGGTGGGGATTTTTGAATTGAGGACGAAATCAAGCAAAAGAAGGCTAGAAAATGGTGGGTAGGGACCCTATACCCAAGATGATGTAGGGTAGGAACCCTATAGCCCGATCTTTCACGAAAGGAGCGAATCCCGTGATGAACACGAAGAACACGAGGAGGAAAACGAGGGGAAATCATAAGGGGAACACAAAAGAACACTCAAACCAACAAGTATGATCACACATGTGCTAGATCCTCGAAATACAAAGAGAGATACAAGATCCAAAGTCAACAACGGACGATACAGGAGGTAACCGGTTCTTCTCCTTGAGGAGGTCTTGAATCCACAAGGGGATCTTCCCTTAGAAAGGGGGCCTGAATCCGAAGGGATCTTCTCCGCAAGGAGGTCTTGAATCCAAGGTGGATCTTCTCCGTAGAGGTCGCGGTCTCTCTCGTGGAGTAGATCCGATATGGATGAGCGTAGCTCTATCTCTCAAATGAGCTAAACCAACGCTAACCCTAGAAAGGAGGAGGGAGAGGTCTATTTATAGTCTTAGTGCAAATGGGGTGAAGTGAAGGGGTACATGGGCCTTAGCCCGCAACTGGACACAGCCAGGTACCGGACGTCCGCTGGGGACCGGTCGTCCGGTGGCTCGTGGGCGGCCGCACGTCCAGTAGGGGCCGGTCGTCCGCTCGTTCTAGCTCGGATGCTGGTGTAGGGGATTTCCAGTCTGGACCGGTCGTCCGGTCGCCGGTCATCCGGTGGTGTCGGACGTCTGCTCGTTTGTCTCGGGTGTAGGGACACCGGTCGCCCGGTCTGGACCGGTCGTCCGGTGAAACTTCAAGCGCCGGACATCCGGACCCGACCGGTCGTCCGGTGGCAGGAGCTTCTTCGACAACTCTTCTTCTTGCGCCTTCGTTTCCAGGCTTCCCTCGCGGATGGTGTAGGTGTTCCTTGGCGCTTGCACTCCTCCACGTCGTCCGTAGCGTTCCGACAATGCCTATTCATGCACACGAGAGAAGTGTCAAGTAGTATACCATCCTTGAAGGGGTCAAGTGAGCACGTGTAAAGGAGATGATTCACCTTTGTGTATGTGAAGTAGATGTCACATGTGTCACTCGCCGAACTGACTCTTGACATGGTGATGTCCATAGGATGCTCCGCATCAACCACTATCTGCCAAGAGCACACCTGCCGGACCTGCGCAGAGCTCTTCTTCTTCGATGGCATCAACATGGCACACAAGTGATATTATTTGTCGTCGTTGTAAGGGAAGAGGACATTTTGTGAGAGAATGTCAATCTTAGCGTGTGATGATTGCTACAGAGGATGGTGGGTATGAGTCCCCTAGTGACTATGATGAGGAGACTTTGGCACTTATTACACATGAAGAACACGGTGAAGAGGATTCTGATCATGAAACGCAATACATGGCTGCTGAAGATGCTGACAGGTATGAATGTTTAGTTGTTCAACGTGTTTTGAGTGTGCAGGTTGCACAAGTTGAGCAAAATCAGAGGCATAATCTGTTCCATACAAAGGGAGTTATGAAGGAACGTTCTGTTCGCGTCATCATAGATGGAGGGAGCTGCAATAACTTGCCTAGCATGGAGATGGTGGAGAAGCTATCTCTCACCACAAGACCACATCCACATCCTTACTACATCTAATGGTTCAACAACAGCGGCAAGGTTAAGGTAACACGTACTATTCGTGTGCATTTTAGTATCTCTACATATGCTGATTATGTTGATTGTGATGTGGTACCTATGCAAGCATGTTCCTTATTACTTGGTAGACCATGGCAATTTGATAAAAATTCTGTACACCATGGTAGAAACAATCACTATACTCTTGTTCATAAGGATAAAAATATTACTTTGCTTCCTATGACTCCTGATTCCATTTTGAAAGATGATATTAATAGAGCTAATAGAGCAAAACAAGAGAAAAATAAAAGTGAAAATCAGATTGTGGCAAAAGAATTTGAGCAACAAATGCAGCCTAATAATAAACCATCTAGTGTTGCTTCTGAAATTAAATTGGAAATTGCATGTTTACTTGCCACCAAATCTGATATTGATGATTTAGATTTTAGCAAATCTGTTTGCTATGCTTTTGTGTGCAAAGAGGCATTATTTTCATTCGAGGACATGCCTTCCTCTTTGCCTCCTGCTATCACTAACATTTTGCAGGAGTTCGCCGACGTCTTTCCACAAGACGTGCCACCGGGATTACCACCTATTCGAGGGATTGAGCATCAAATTGACTTAATTCCCGGTGCATCATTACCCAACTGTGCACCATACCGTACCAATCTACAGGAGACAAAGGAGATTATGCGTCAACTACAAGAACTGCTCGACAAAGGTTGTATATGTGAATCCCTTAGTCCTTGTGCTCTTCCTATCATTTTAGTGCCGAAAAAGGATGGTACGTCGCGTATGTGTTTTGATTGTAGAGGCATTAATAATATTACTATTCGTTATCGTCATCCTATTCCTAGGTTAGACGACATGCTTGATGAATTGAGTGGCTCTACAATATTCTCCAAAGTTGATTTTCGTAGTGGATACCATCAAATTCGTATGAAATTGGGAGATGAATGGAAAACAGCATTTAAAACTAAGTTTGGATTATATGAGTGGTTAGTCATGCCTTTTGGGTTAACTAATGCACCTAGTACTTTCATGAGACTAATGAACGAAGTTTTACGTGCTTTCATTGGACGATTTGTGGTAGTCTATTTTGATGATATACTGATTTATAGCAAATCTTTGGAGGAACATTTGGAACATTTACGTGCTGTTTTTATTGCTCTACGTGATGCACGTTTGTTTGGTAACCTTGGAAAGTGCACCTTTTGCACCGACCGAGTATCTTCTCTTGGCTATGTTGTTACTCCACATGGAATTGAAGTTGATAAAGCCAAGATTGAAGCTACTGAGAGTTGGCCGCAGCCCAAAACGGTCACACAGGTGAGGAGTTTCCTTGGCCTCGCTGGTTTCTATAGGCGTTTTGTGAGAGAATTGAGCACCATTGCTGCACCTCTCAACGAGCTTACAAAGAAGGATGTGCCTTTTGTTTGGGGTACCGCACAGGAAGAAGCCTTCACGGTATTGAAAGATAAGTTGACACATGCTCCTTTACTCCAACTTCCTGATTTCAATAGGACTTTTGAGCTTGAATGTGATGCTAGTGGAATTGGATTAGGAGGTGTGTTATTACAAGATGGCAAACATGTTGCATACTTTTTTGAAAAATTGAGTGGGCCTAGTCTAAACTATTCTACTTATGATAAAGAATTATATGCTCTTGTTCGGCCCTTAGAAACATGGCAACATTATTTATGGCCCAAGGAATTTGTTATACATTATGATCATGAATCTTTGAAACACATTAAAAGTCAAGCAAAACTGAACCGTAGACATGCTAAATGGGTTGAATTCATTGAGACTTTCCCTTATGTCATTAAACACAAGAAGGGTAAATAAAATGTTATTGCTGATGCATTGTCTCGTCGTTATACTATGCTTTCACAACCTGACTTTAAAATATTTGGTTTGGAGACCATCAAAGATCTATATGTTCATGATGCTGAATTTAAAGATGTATTGCAGAATTGTAAGGAAGGAGAACTTGGAACAAGTTCGTTCTTAACGATGGATTTGTGTTTCGTGCTAACAAGCTATGCATTCCAGCTAGCTCTGTTTGTCTTTTGTTGTTGCAGGAGGCGCATGGAGGAGGACTAATGGGACACTTTGGCGTGAAGAAGACGGAGGACGTACTTGCTACACATTTCTTTTGGCCAAAGATGAGACGGGATGTTGAGCGTTTTGTTGCTCGCTGCACTACATGTCAAAAAGCTAAGTCACGACTCAATCCTCATGGTTTATATATGCCTTTGCCTGTACCTAGTGTTCCTTGGGAGGATATATCTATGGACTTTGTTTTAGGTTTACCTCGAACAAAGAAGGGGAGGGATAGCATATTTGTTGTCGTGGATAGGTTCTCGAAAATTGCACACTTTATACCATGTCATAAAAGCGATGATGCTGTTAGTGTTGCTGATTTGTTCTTTTTTGAAATTATTCGCTTGCATGGTGTGCCAAATACTATTGTTTCAGATCGTGATACTAAATTTCTTAGCCACTTTAGGAGATGTTTATGGGCTAAGTTGGGGACTAAACTACTTTTTAGTACTACTTGTCACCCCCAAACTGATGGACAAACTGAAGTAGTCAATAGAACATTGTCTACTATGCTTAGGGCTGTTTTGAAGAATAACAAGAAAATGTGGGAAGAATGCTTGCATCATATTGAATTTGCTTATAATCGTTCATTGCATTCTAGTAGTAAGATGTGCCCTTTTGAAATTGTGTACGGTTTCCTACCTCGTGCACCTATTGATTTGTTGCCTCTTCCATCTTCGGAGAAGGTAAATTTTGATGCTAAAGAACGTGCTGAATTGATTTTAAAAATGCATGAGTTAACTAAGGAAAACATTGAGCGTATGAATGCTAAATATAAACTTGCTGGAGATAAGGGTAGAAAACATGTTGTGTTTGCACCTGGAGATCTTGTTTGGTTACATTGGCGTAAGGATAGATTTCCTAATTTGCGCAAATCAAAGCTAATGCCACGTGCTGATGGTCCTTTTAAGGTGTTAGAGAAAAAAACTGATAATGCATATAAACTTGAGCTGCCTGCAGATTTTAGGGTTAGTCCCACTTTTAACATTGCAGATCTCAAGCCTTATTTGGGTGAGGACGATGTAGTTTCTTCGAGGACGACTTCATTTCAAGAAGGGGAGGATGATGAGGACATCAATACCATTGTTACACCCACAGCCCCTGCTGCTATACATACTGGACCAATTACTAGAGCTCGCGCACGCCAATTGAATTATCAGGTACTTTCGTTTCTTGGTAATGATTCTAATGTTCATGAGAATATGATGTTGCCTAATTTGGATACATTTGTTTTGCTTACAAATGAAGGGCCTAGCTTGGACAAGAAAGATGAACCTTGGAGCAAGTTCAAGCATGGAGATGATGGCATGTGCAAGGGGAACAAGAACGGAGTTACATGTGATGATTCCAAGACTCTGAAGCCACCATAATGAATGCATGAAGCATGGGACGAAATATACAAGATGCCACTTCATAACTTCCGCCCAGAGGCTATTCTAGGTGTTGTGTCACCTTATTATTGGGCCAGGCCCATGTATTTTCGAAGTACTTAAGTATAGGCTGTTTTTAGAGTCCGTATGTGTGGGGAAACAAGAGTTAGGGTTGGTTTCGGACCCCTCTACCAAGGGCCACGAAATTCCCCCTCTCTCCTCCATATATACAGCCCTTAGGGCATTGTTTAGACTTTGGGTTTTGTTTAGATTAAAAGTTCGCCATAACTGCAACTTCTCGTACTTCGTTTGTGTCCATCGACCAGACCAAGACATCACATAATCCCATCTTGATCAATAAAGCTTTCATCTTATATTCGCAATATCCTGGTTGCTATCTCAGTTTCTTGCTTGTTATTCGTTTGCTTGCAGGAAACAGACCCTCCTGGTTAGGTTGATCGTGCTCCAGCATGGTCAATAACCCCTCGGAAGTTGGTTTAGCGATTGCTAAGGCACGACGTCTCGCATATTCGCAGTCGGATCGTCAAGGTCGACTCCCACAGAAACGATAGCCACCATCTCATTGAAACATCGGGACACCTTTGCCTCTATCACATATTGCTTTGCATGATCATATAGCTGACATGGTATTTGTCGCTCATCCACCGTTCATCATTTTTTATACATGTTACGCTAGATCATTGCACATCCTGGTACACTGCCAGAGGCATTCATATAGAGTCATACTTTGTTCTAGGTATCGAGTTGTAATTTTTATTTATTTTGAGTTGTAAGTAAATAGAAGTGTGATGATCATCATTATTCATTATTAGAGCATGTCCCAGTGAGGTAAGGATAATGTCCCACACGCGTTCAAAAGTATGAACCAAGTGCTTAGCTTGTCATCGTGCATGATAAATACTTTGTGTTAAAAAGACAGAGCATGACAAGACTATATGATTTTGTAGGGATAGCTTTCATTAGCATTGATATTTTGAAAGACACGATTGTTTGTTGGGATGCCTGAGTGTTGATGTCTTTATGTCAAATTATAGACTATTGCTTTGAATCATTATGTCTTAATATTCATGCCATGATTAGATATATGATCAAGATTATGCTAGGGAGCACTCCACATAAAAAATTATCTTTTTTTATCTTTTACCTACTCGTACCTACTCGAGGACGAGTAGGAATTAAGCTTGTGGATGCTCATACGTCTCTATCGTATCTATAATTTTTGATTGTTTCATGCCAATATTATACAACTTTCACATAATTTTGGCAACATTTTATATGATTTATTGGACTAACCTATTGATCCAGTGTCTAGTGCCATTTCCTATTTGTTGCATATTTTTTGTTTCGCAGAATATCCATATCAAACGAAGTCAAATGCGACAAAAATTTACGGAGAATTATATTACAATATTTGTGATTTTTGGGAGGTGGAATCAACGCAAATGGTGCCCACAACCACCATGAGACACCAGGGCGCGCCCGAGGGCCCAGACACGTGGTGGTGGGTTGTGCCCTCCTCGTAAGTCGGTTGGATCTCTACTTCAGCCGCAAGGAAGCTTATACTACCAAAAAAATATTGTTAAAGTCTCAGCACAATCGGAGATACAGGTCTCCCGGAATATAAGAAACAGTTTTCAGCCAGAAAATAGGAACGCGAAACAGAAGAGAACAGAGAGGGATATCCAATATCGAAGGGGCTCCCACCCCTCTATTGCCATGGCAACCATGGACCATAGGGGGAACTCTCCTCCCATCTAGGGGGAAGCCAAGCAAGAAGACGAAGAAGAAAGAGGAGGGGGTCTCTTCCCCTCTCCCCTGGTGGCGCCAGAACACCGCCGGGGCAATCATCATGTGACGACGATCTACTCCAACAACTCCATCATCTTCACCAACATCTTCATCACCTTCCCCCATCTATATTCAGCGGTCCACTATCCAACAACCCGCTGTACCCTCTACTTGAACACCGTGCTTTATGCTTCATAGTTTTATCCAATGATATGTTGCCATCCTATGATGTGTGAGTAGATTTTTGTTGTCCTACCAATAATTGGTGAATTGCTATGGTTGGTTTAATTTTCTTGTGGTTATGTTGCTTTCCTTTGGCGCCGATCATGTGAGCGCGTGTGTGGATCACACCATAGTGTTAGTAGTATGTTGATAGGACTATGCATTGGAGGGCAAGGGTGACAGAAGCTTCTTCCTAAACATAGAAATTGATACCTACGAGATTGAAGGTGGACCAATATATATCTTAATGCTATGGTTGGGTTTTACCTTAATGGACATTAGTAGTTGCGGATGCTTGCTAATAGTTCCAATCATAAGTGCATATAATTCCATGTAAGGGACGACATGCTAGCAGTGGCCTCTCGCACATAAAACTTTGTATCAGTCTAGTTACATAGTCAATTGCTAAGGGACAATTCCGCAAATCCTACCGCCACTAATCCACACTCGTTTTACTAAACTTAATTGTTTCTTTATGTTATTAGCACCTAACTTTTATTTTCATGTTCCTTATTATCTTGCAAACCTATCCACACCTACAAAGTACTTGTAGTTTTATTCTTGTTCTAGGTAAAGCAAACATTAAGTGTGCGTAGAGTTGTATCGATAGTCAATAGAACTCGAGGGAATATTTCTTTTGCCTTTAGCTCATCATTGGGTTCAACACTCTTATTTATCAAAAAAGGCTACAAACGTTCCCCTACACTTGTGGGTTATTAGTAGCTTCCTTGGCTTAGCCGGATTTTATCATCCCTTTGTGAAGGATTTTAGCACCATTGCACACATTGACTAAGGAGAATGCATCATTTGTTTGGGGACCTTCCCAAGATACCGCATTCCATGAGCTTAAGAATTTGCTTATGCCCACATGCCACTAGTAGGGAAAAGCCTAGGAGTAGTGTGGGGTAAAGGCCTAGCAGTAGTGCGGATACACGTGCTACTGCTACGGCGCTACAACTAACTTTTAGTAGTAGCGTGTGTCCACCCATGCTACTGCTATCTAAATTTAGCAATAGCGCGTTTGGCAAAACCTCGCTACTGCTAAAAACTACAACCCGCCTCTTTATCTCGCGCTACCACTAAGGCATCATTGTTGCTACACACATACCTCACGGTACTGCTACTCTTTTCTGTATTTTTTTGCAGCGTATTTACTCTGTTTTTAATAGGTCTTATACAATAGCCTCTATCATATCATACACACAATAGTCTGATAGAGGCGAGGGTGTCCCGATCTTTCGATGAGATGATAACTATCGATTTGGTGGAGACGACTTTGACGATCCGACTACAAACGTGCAACGACGTTGTGCCTTAGCAATCGCTAAACCAACTCCGAGAGGTTATTGACCACGCCGGAGCACGATCAACCTGACCACGAAGGTCTATTCCTGCAAGCAATCGAAGAACAAGCAAGAATATGATAAAAGCAATCTGAATATCGCGAATATGTATGAAGTATTGATTATGGTGGCGATCCGAAAAGTGGTCTTGGTCTGGTCGTTGGACACAAACGAAGCACACGAAGTTGCAATGGCTAACTTTTAACTAAACAAATCCCAAGGAAAAGCTACTAGATGGATCTACTTATATAGGAGCAAGGGGTGGCGGCCAAGGAGGTGGGAGGACGTCCCAAGGCAGCCTAAAACTAAATCTAGGTCGTACAAGGCCAATGAGCCCATGGAGGTGATGCAACACCTTTGGACTTGTAGTTTGACTCGGATTCTGCTGCAGCATCAGATTGTTTCGTCCACAACTCAACGCTCCGGACGAATTTGAAGGTGATTCCAATTGGGTTGGAAAGTGCACGAAATCTAGTTTCCAACAAAAAAAGAATCACCCAATTCGGAGTCCGTATGAAAAACTAGTGTGCGTTTTGAGTCAGGTATGTCTGTGCAGTCCGAATCTGAATCCAGAACGTGGGAGACTTGGACTCTATCTTCTCTTGGGCCAAAAGTGACGTGAGAGAATTTTTTGGACAGCAAATAAACATCTCTTTCTTCCTTATCTTCATATGTGGATTGTACAAATGTCCCATACACCTGCAATTAGACAAAACACAAAAGTGTGTGAAGTATTTTTGTTCTGGATAACATAAATAGATTATTGAATAGTTTGCACTAGAAATCACCTGACAAATATGCATATATGCAATATTTTTGGTCATATCCAAGGTATTCATGTCCTCATCATAGTCTCATCATATCATACACATGCAAATAGTCTCATCAAATCATGTCATCATCATCCAACACAAATGGTGTCTCTCATCATCATCGGTCTCGAAATTGTGATACAAGTTATGATATGTCTCGAATACATGCAACTACATCGTCATTCCAAACACATGTTTCATCATCCATCTATATCATGATATAGAAGAGAAGAACTTTCACTGTGAGCAAGAGAGGAATTATGCAGTATGTGAGGCACTAGTTCTGATTCCTATCTCACGCTAGCGTGAACCTCAAGTAACTAGCTTTTGCTTCTTATCTGCTATCGAACCCTTTATGGCTGCTGCTCGAGAACCATGACACTTGGGCCTAACACTCTTGCCACTCCTTGTACACTCTAGGTGTCGGTGTCAAAACTAGCAGACCTAGGGGTAGGGGGTCCTCATAGAGGCAAAGGTGTCCCGATGTTTCGACGAGATGGTGGCTATCGTTTCTATGGGAGTCGACCTTGACGATCCGACTACGAACGTGCGAGACGTCGCGCCTTAGAAATCGCTAAACCAACTTCTGAGGGGTTATTGACCACACCGGAGCACGATCAACCTGACCACGAGGGTCTGTTTCCTGCAAGCAAATGAAGAACAAGCAAGAAACTGAGATTGCAATCTGGATATTGCAAATATAAGATGAAAGCTTTATTGATCAAGGTGGGGTTCTGTGACGTCTTGGTCTGGTCGTTCGACACAAACGAAGTACGAGAAGTTGCAGCTATGGCGAACTTTTAATCTAAACAAAACCCAAAGTCTAAATGATACCCTAAGGGCTGTATATATGGAGGAGAGAGGGGGAATTTCGTGGCCCTTGGTGGAGGAGTCCGAAACCAACCCTAACTCTTGTTTCCCCACACATACGGACTCTAAAAACAGCCTATACTTAAGTACTTCGAAAATACATGGGCCTGGCCCAATAATAAGGTGACGCAACACCTAGAATAGCCTCTGGACGAAATTTATGAAGTGGCATCTTGTATATTTCGTCCCATGCCTCATGCACTCATTATGGTGGCTTCAGAGTCCTGGAATCATCACTTGTAACTCCGTTCTTGTTCCCCTTGCGCATGCCATCATCTCCATGCTTGAACTTGCTCCAAGGTTCATCTTTCTTGTCCAAGCTAGGCCCTTCATTTGTAAGCAAAACAAATGTATCCAATTTAGGCAGCATCATATTCTCATCAACATTAGAATCGTTAAAAAGAAACGAAAGTACCTGATAATTCAATTGGCGTGCGCGAGCTCTAATAATTGGTCCAGTAAGTATAGCAGCAGGGGTTGTGGGTGTAACAATGGTATTGATGTCCTCATCATCCTCCCCTTCTTGAAATGAAGTCGTCCTCGACGAAAGTTCATCATCCTCACCCAAATAAGGCTTCAAATCTGCAATGTTAAAAGTGGGACTAACCCCAAAATCTATAGGCAGCTCAAGTTTATATGCATTATCATTTATTTTCTGATAGAGGCGAGGGTCCCGATCTTTCGATCAGATGATAACTATCGATTTGGTGGAGACGACTTTGACGATCCGACTACAAACGTGCACGACATTGCACCTTAGCAATCGCTAAACCAATCTCCTGAGGTTACTGACGATGCTGGAAGCATGATCAGCCTGACCACGAAGGTCTATTCCTGCAAGCAATCGAAGAACGAGCAAGAATATGATAAAGCAATCTAAATATTGCGAATATATATGAAGTATTGATAATGGTGGGGATCCGTAAGCGGTCTTGGTCTGGTCGTTGGACACAAACGAAGTACACGAAGTTGCAATGGCTAACTTTTAACTAAACAAATCCCAAGGAAAAAGCTACTAGATGGATCTACTTATATAGGAGCAAGGGGTGGCGGCCAAGGAGGTGGGAGGACGCCCCAAGACAGCCTAAAACTAACCCTAGGTCGTACAAGGCTCATGGGCCCAAGTGGAGGTGATGCAACACCTTTGGGCTTGTAGTTTGACTCGAATTCTGCTGCAACATCAGATTGCTTCGTCCGTAACTCAACGCTTCGGACGAATTTGAAGGTGAATCCAATTGGGTTGGAAAGAGCTAGTTTCCAACAAAAAAAGAATCACCCAATTCGGAGTCCGTATGAAAAAGTTGTTGGCGTTTTGAGTCAGGTATGTCTGTGCAGTCCGAATCTGAATCCAGAACGTGAGAGACTTGGACTCTATCTTCTCTTGGCCCAAAAGTGACGTGAGAGGACTTTTTGAACACAACCTAAACATCTCCTTTTCCCTTATCTTCATATGTGGATTGTACAAATGTCCCATACACCTGTAATTAGACAAAACACAAAAGTGTGTGAAGTATTTTTGTTCTGGATAACATAAATAGACTATTGAATAGTTGGCATTAGAAATCACCTGACAAATATGCATGTATGCAATATTTTTGGTCGTATCCAAGGTAGTCATGTGATAGAGGCGAGGGTGTCCCGATCTTTCGATGAGATGATAACTATCGATTTGGTGGACACGACTTGGACGATCCGACTACAAACGTGCACGACGTTGCGCCTTAGCAATCGCTAAACCAACTCCGAGAGGTTATTGACCATGCTGGAGCACGATCAACCTGACCACGAAGGTCTATTCCTGCAAGCAATCGAAGAACGAGCAAGAATATGATAAAGCAATCTGAATATTGCGAATATATATGAAGTATTGATAATGGTGGGGATCCGTAAGCGGTCTTGGTCTAGTCGTTGGACACAAACGAAGTACACGAAGTTGCACTGGCTAACTTTTAACTAAACAAATCCCAAGGAAAAAGCTACTAGATGGATCTACTTATATAGGAGCAAGGGGTGGCGGCCAAGGAGGTGGGAGAACGTCCCAAGGCAGCCTAAAATTAAATCTAGGTCGTACAAGGCCAATGGGCCCAAGTGGAGGTTATGTAACACCTTTGGACTTGTAGTTTGACTCGGATTCTGCTGCAGCATCAGATTGTTTGGTCCATAACTCGATGCTCCGGACGAATTTGAAGGTGATTCCAATTGAGCTGGAAAGTGCACGAAATCTAGTTTCCAACAAAAAAAGAATCACCCAATTCGGAGTCCGTATGAAAAAGTTGTGGGCGTTTTGAGTCAGGTATGTCTGTGTAGTCCGAATCTGAATCCAGAACGTGAGAGACTTGGACTCTATCTTCTCTTGGGCCAAAAGTGACGTGAAAGAACTTTTTGAACAACAAATAAACATCTCATTCTTCCTTATCTTCATATGTGGATTGTACAAATGTCCCATACACCTGTAATTACACAAAACACAAAAGTGTGTGAAGTATTTTTGTTCTGGATAACATAAATAGATTATTGAATAGTTTGCACTAGAAATCACCTGACAAATATGCATATATGCAATATTTTTGGTCATATCCAAGGTAGTTATGTCCTCATCATCCTCCCCTTGTTGAAAATAAAGCCGTCCCCGGCGTTGCTTAATCTGAAATGTGGCTAACAAAAGAGACAAGGTGTACATGTTGTATATGTATACGTCATCCATTTTTACTTCCCTTGATTTTTGCATATATGACACATGAATAGATGAGTAACTTGAATAGTTCATAAAATCTAAAGCCAACAAATTAGCACAAGAACTAGAAGGCATGAAAATATTGCAACTCAGTTTGCACATATAAGTGAAGCTCTTATTCATTTCAAAAGATTGACAATGTTCATCATTAAACCATCCCAACATTGGTGAATAAACCTTATTTGAATCAAATTTACATGCTACAACATTCTTAGGTAAGCAAACATGCAATGAGTCATTCGACACAGAATCATCACCAAGATTAGAGGTCATATCAAAATGATTAAACATTGATTCTTTTGCATCAACAGTTAATTCAATGGGTGCACTCAAAATTGTTGGTATTTCAGTTGTTTGATCACATGGCACAGTCATGACAGTATCAAGATTCTCTAAAATAGGTGATGTGCTCAAATCACCAGGTAACTCAACACATGATGCATTCAAGTTAACTAGGGATGCATCATTCTCATGTGAAGTTATATCATCAATACCTTTAGTGTTACCTTGTCGCAAAGACGTAGCTGATGTAGGTACGGGCGTTGACAATGCACCATACACTTGAGATGATGTCACGCTCACATTCTAAGGTGGGGCTGCTCTAGTAGGTGCAACGGTGGAGGAACCAACCAGTGGTGGTGAGCATGAACTGGAATAGTAGTTGTTGTAGTCACCCAATGCGTCCTCCTGTATCTGTCTCTCAAAGGTACAAGCGCGAACATACATACCAGTAATGCAACAAGGAATATAGTGAAATCTTGCACGGATATCATGGTTCAAACCACCAAAAAATCTATTCATTGTATCATCCTCAGATTCTTCTATGTCACAATGATGCATATAAGATTTGAACTCTTGGTAGTAAGCATGAACGGTGTTACTGCCTTGTTTTAATTGTTCCAATTTGCGAAGCAATTCACGACGATAGTAAGGAGGAAAAAATTGTTGTCTCATTACAGCTTTCAAAACTTTCCAAGTTGTGGGTTGGTTATCAATGTTTTTCTTGCAATGCACACTCCACAAACAGAAGCAAAGCCAGTAAATGCTCTAGTGGCAGCTCGTACTCGCTCAAGTTCAGAAAAGTCATGGTTACTAAAAACTTGTTCTACTTCAAACTCCCAAGCTAGATAAATAGCAGGATTAAATCTACCCTCAAATGACGGTAAAGAGATAACCTGACCTTTTGCTTGTGTGTGTTGTCCCAACTCTCATGATGGTGAAGATGTGTTTGTCGTCCAAGAACTTCTATCTCCGGAACCTGTCATGATTAGTAGAAACAAGAAACAAAATTCGAGAATAATGTTCGTATGAACTACTAGGATGTGGTTGTAAAGTGCTCACAGTAAAGCAAATATCAATATCTTACAAGTTCTTACCATGCGGCAGGTGGTGACAGGCAACCAGCGATGTCAAATAACTCTGAAGATTGTGTAAAGCGATTGCTAAGGCGCAACGTCGTGCACGTTTGTAGTCGGATCGTCAAAGTCGTCTCCACCAAATCGATAGTTATCATCTCATCGAAAGATCGGGACACCCTCGCCTCTATCAAGTGGTATCAGTTTTCAGGTTGCTCGGTGAGAATTTCCAGTTTTTCCTAGATTAAATTTTTTTCTTACCTATTGTCCAAGAAAAAGCCACAAAAAAAAGTTAGATCTGTTCATCCTTTATCCAAGCCAGTCTGAGCCTTTGCAATTTTCTATTCATTGCTTGCATAGTTGAATTATTGAATAGTTTGCACTAGAAATCACCTGACAAATATGCATATACGCAATATTTTTGGTCATATCCAAGGTAGTTATGTCCTCATCATCATGTCCTCATCATCCTCCCCTTTTTAAAAACAAAGCCGTCCTCGGCATTGCTTAATCTGAAATGTGGCTAACAAAAGAGACAAGGTGTACATGTTGTATATGTATATGTCATCCATTTTAACTTCCCTTGATTTTTGCACATATGTCACATGTATACATGAGTAACTTTCATTGTTCATAAAATCTAAAGCCAAAAAATTATCACAAGAAGTAGAAGGCATGAAAATATTGCAACTCAGTTTGCACATATAAGTGAAGCTCTTATTCATTTCAAAAGATTGGCAATGTTCATCATTAAACCATCCTAACTTCGATGAATAAACCTTACTTGCATCAAATTTACATGCTACAACATGCTTAAATAAGCAAACATGCAATAAGTCATTGGACACAGAATCATCATCAAGATTAGAGGTCATATCAAAATGATTAAACATTGGTTCTTTTGCATCAACAGTTAATTCAATGGGTGCACTCAAAATTGTTGATATTTCAGTTGTTTGATCACATGACGCATTCATGACAGTAAAAAGAGTCTCTAAAATAGGTGGTGTGCTCAAATCAACAGGTAACTCAACACATGATGCATTCAAGTTAACTAGGCATGCTTCATTCTCATGTGAAGTTATATCATCAAGACCTTTACTGTTACCTCGCAGAGATGTAGTTGATGTAGGTACGGACGTTGACAATGTACCATACTCTTGAGATGATATCGCGCTCACAATCCGAGGTGGGGCTGCTCTAGTAGGTGCAATAGTGGAGTGACCAACCGGCGGTGGTGAGCATGAACTGGAATAGTAGTTGTTGTAGTCACCCAGTGCGTCCTCCTGTATTTGTCTCTTAAAGGTACAAGCACGGACATACATACCAGTAATGCAACGAGGAATATACTGAAATCTTGCCTGAATATCATGGTTCAAACCACCAAAAAATCTATTCATTGTATCATCCTCAGATTCTTCTATGTCACAATGATGCATATAAGATTTGAACTCTTGGTAGTAAGCATGAACAGTGTTACTGCCTTGTTTTAATTGCTCCAATTTGCGATGCAATTCACGACGATAGTAAGGAGGAAAAAATTGTTGTCTCATTACAGCTTTCAAAACTTTCCAAGTTGTGGGTTGGTTATCAATGTTTTTCTTACAATGTACACTCCACCAAACAGAAGCAAAACCAGTAAATGCTCTAATGGTAGCTCGTACTCTCTCAAGTTCAGAAAAATCATGGTGACTAAAAACTTGTTCTACTTCAAGCTCCCAAGCTAAATAAATAGCAGGATTAAATCTACCCTCAAATGATGGTAAAGAGATAACCTGACCATATGCTTGTGTGTGTTGTCCCAACTCTCGTGATGGTGAAGATGTGTCCATCATCCAAGAACTTCTATCTCTGGAACCTGTCATGATTAGTAGAAACAAGAACCAAAATTCGAGAATAATGTTCCTATGAACTACTAGGATGTGGTTGTAAAGTGCTCACAGTAAAGCAAATATCAATATCTTACAAGTTCTTACCATGTGGCAGGTGGTGACAGGCAACCAGCGGTGTCAAATAACTCCGAAGATTGTGTAAAACAATTGCCAGGGAAACGTACGTATACACGGTGTAGAACTATGTGGAGCTGGGTTGGCTATATATGGTAGCAAAAGATTAGCAATAATCAATTCAGAGATGCAATGTTGAATAAACGCTCAACGACGGTACTGTGCTGGTCCTAGGCTAGACCAAACTAGAGACGCGAGCCTAGAACACTAATGAGGTCACGCCGTAGCACAACTAGCATCAATAAAGGATATGAAGTAGCTCTGGACAGCAAGATATAAGTGAAGATCACAATAGCAGTAGACCTATTTAGAAGCTGATGTTGAGGTGCCAAATACTGAACTAGCTTCTGCAACTATTTAGATGCGGCTCGTCGCTAGCTTTCATTTGAGTACTCGCGGAGCTAAAACAGACTTCATATGAGGAAGTTATGCCTGTTTTACTGAACAGTGCACAAAACAGATTCCAATCCGAATTCAACTACGAGATTGAGTCTAAATAGATCCGAATTTTGTTTTTTTTCTCCTCTCTTTTTTTTCTCACACTTTTTTTTTTCCTTTCTTTTTTTTTCTCTGACTTTTTTTTTACTTTTTTTTCTCTCGTTTTTTTTCTCTCTCCCTCTTTCCAAAACAAACTAGATAAGATGTAGATTGGATCAACCGAAGATGGGAACGATCTCAACTATGATTATGACAATGAACGGTGGGTAGCACGTGGAGGAAATTGATGGATGGGTTGTGGACAGCGGAAGGGATAATGATGCAGCGGCCACGTGACTAATGTGAACAGAACTCGAAACTCTAAACGACCTAGACACTAAGACCAGCAACTCGACACGACGATGCAACCGATAAGTCAACTATGCAAGCAATGAAAAGAAAATTGCAAAGGCTCAGACTGGCTTGGACAAAGGATGAATAGATCTAACTCTTTTTTGTGGATTTTTCTTGGACAATAGGTAAGAAAATAAATCTAATTTAGGAAAACTGGAAGTTCTCACCGAGCAACCTGAAAACTGATACCACTTGATAGAGGCGAGGGTCCCGATCTTTCGATTAGATGATAACTATCGATATGGTGGAGACGACTTTGACGATCCGACTACAAACGTGCACGACATTGTGCCTTAGCAATCGCTAAACCAATCTCCTGAGGTTACTGACGATGCTAGAAGCATGATCAGCCTGACCACGAAGGTCTATTCCTGCAAGCAATCGAAGAACGAGCAAGAATATGATAAAGCAATCTAAATATTGCGAATATATATGAAGTATTGATAATGGCGGGGATCCGTAAGCGGTCTTGATAGAGGCGAGGGTCCCGATCTTTCGATGAGATGATAACTATCGATTTGGTGGAGACGACTTTGACGATCCGACTACAAATGTGCACGACGTTGCGCCTTAGCAATCGCTAAACCAATCTCCCGAGGTTACTGACGATGCTGGAAGCACGGTCAGCCTGACCACGAAGGTCTATTCCTGCAAGACATCGAAGAACGAGCAAGAATATGATAAAGCAATCTGAATATCGCAAATATATATGAAGTATTGATAATGGTGGGGATCCGGAAGCGGTCTTGGTCTGGTCGTTGGACACAAACGAAGTACACGAAGTTGCAATGGCTAACTTTTAACTAAACAAATCCAAAAGTCTAAACGGTGCCCTAAGGGCTGTATATATGGAGGAAGAGAGGGGGAATTTCGTGGCCCTTGGTGGAGGGGTCCGAAATCAACCCTATCTCTTGTTTCCCCACACATACGGACTCTAAAAATAGCCTATACTTATGTATTTCGAAATTACATGGGCCTGGCCCAATAAAAAGGTGACGCAACACCTATAATAGCCTCGGGACGAAAATTATGAAGTGGCATCTTGTATATTTCGTCCATGGCTTCATGCACCCATTATGGTGGCTTCAAAGTCCTGAAATCATCACTTGTAACTCCGTTCTTGTTCCCCTTGCGCATGGCATCATCTCCATGCTTGTTCTTGCTCCAATGTTCATCCTTCTCCAAGCTAGGCCCTTCATTTGTAAGCAAAACAAATGTATCCAATTTAGGCAGCATCATATTCTCATGAACATTAGAATCATTACCAAGAAACGAAAGTACCTGATAATTTAATTGGCGTGCGCGAGCTCTAGTAATTGGTCCCGTATATGTAGCAGTAGGGGCTGTGGGTGTAACAATGGTATTGATGTCCTCATCATCCTCCCCTTCTTGAAATGAAGTCGTCCTCGACGGAAACTCATCTTCCTCACCCAAATAAGGCTTCAAATCTGCAATGTTAAAAGTGGGACTAACCCCAAAATCTGCAGGCAGCTCAAGTTTATATGCATTATCATTTATTTTCTCTAAAACCTTAAAGGGACCATCAGCACGTGGCATTAGCTTTGATTTGCGCAAATCAGGAAATCTATCCTTACGCAAATGTAACCAAACAAGATCTCCAGGTGCAAACACAACATGTTTTCTACCCTTATCTCCAGCAAGTTTATATTTAGCATTCATACGCTCAATGTTTTCTTAGTTAACTCATGCATTTTTAAAATCAATTCAGCACGTTGTTTAGCATCAAAATTAACCTTCTCCGAAGATGGAAGAGACAACAAATCAATAGGTGCATGAGGTAGGAAACCATACACAACTTCAAAAGGGCACATCTTAGTAGTAGAATGGAATGAACGATTATAAGCAAATTCAATATGAGGCAAGCATTCCTCCCACATTTTCTTATTATTCTTCAAAACAGCCCTAAGCATAGTAGACAACATTCTATTGACTACTTCAGTTTGTCCATCAGTTTGGGGGTGACAAGTACTACTAAAAAGCAGTTTAGTCCCCAACTTAGCCCATAAACATCTCCAAAAGTGGCTAAGAAATTTAGTATCATGATCTGAAACAATAGTATTTGGCACACCATGCAAGCGAATAATTTCACGAAAGAACAAATCAGCAACATTAACAACATCATCGCTTTTATGACATGGTATAAATGTGCCATTTTCGAGAATCTATCCACGACAACAAATATGCTATCCCTCCCCTTCTTTGTTCGAGGTAAACCTAAAACAAAGTCCATAGATATATCCTCCCAAGGAACACTAGGTACTGGCAAAGGCATATATAAACCATGAGGATTGAGTCGTGACTTAGCTTTTTGACATGTAGGGCAGCGAGCAATAAAACGCTCAACATCCCGTCTCATCTTTGGCCAAAAGAAATGTGTAGCAAGTACGTCCTCCGTCTTCTTCACGCCAAAGTGTCCCATTAATCCTCCTCCATGCGCCTCCTGCAACAACAAAAGACGAACGGAGCTAGCTGGAATGCATAGCTTGTTAGCACGAAACACAAATCCATCATTAACAACAAACTTGTTCCACATTCTTCCTTCTTTACAATTCTGCATTACATCTTTAAAATCAGCATCATGCACATATTGATCTTTGATGGTCTCCAAACCAAATATTTTGAAGTCAAGTTGTGAAAGCATAGTATAGCGACGAGACAATGCATCAGCAATAACATTTTCTTTTCCCTTCTTGTGTTTAATGACATAAGGAAAAGTCTCAATGAATTCAACCCATTTAGCATGTCTACGGTTCAGTTTAGCTTGACTTTTAATATGTTTCAAAGATTCATGATCAGAATGTATAACAAATTCTTTGGGCCATAAATAATGTTGCCATGTTTCTAAAGTCCAAACAAGAGCATATAATTCTTTATCATAAGTAGAATAATTCAGACTAGGCCCACTCAATTTTTCAGAAAAGTATGCAACAGGTTTGCCATCTTGTAATAACACACCTCCTAATCCAATTCCACTAGCGTCACATTCAAGCTCAAAAGTCTTATTAAAATCAGGAAGTTGGAGTAAAGGAGCATGTGTCAACTTATCTTTCAATACCGTGAAGGCTTCTTCCTGTGCGGTACCCCAAAGAAAAGGCACATCTTTCTTTGTAAGCTCATTGAGAGGTGCAGCAATGGTGCTGAAATCTCTCACAAAACGCCTATAGAATCCAGCGAGGCCAAGAAAACTCCTCACTTGTGTGACCGTTTTGGGCTGCGGCCAACTCTCAATAGCTTCAATCTTGGCTTTATCAACTTCAATTCCCTGTGGAGTAACAACATAGCCAAGAAAAGATACTCGGTCGGTGCAAAAGGTGCACTTCCCAAGGTTACCAAACAAACGTGCATCACGTAGAGCAATAAAAATAGCACGTAAATGTTCCAAACGTTCTTCCAAAGATCTGCTATAAATCAATATGTCATCAAAGTAAACTACCACAAATCGTCCAATGAAAGCACGTAAAACTTCGTTCATTAATCTCATGAAAGTACTAGGTGCATTAGTTAACCCAAAAGGCATGACTAACCACTCATATAATCCAAACTTAGTTTTAAATGCTGTTTTCCATTCATCTCCCAATTTCATACGAATTTGATGGTAGCCACTACGCAAATCAACTTTGGAGAATATTGTAGAGCCACTCAATTCATCAAGCATATCATCTAGCCTAGGAATAGGATGACGATAACGAATAGTAATATTATTAATGCCTCTACAATCAACACACATACGTGATGTACGATCCTTTTTCGGCACTAGAATAATAGGAACAGCACAAGGACTAAGGGATTCGCGTATATAACCTTTGTCGAGAAGCTCTTGTACTTGACGCATAATCTCCTTCGTCTCCTCTGGATTGGTACGGTATGGTGCACGATTTGGCAGTGAAGCACCGGGAATTAAGTCAATCTGATGCTCAATCCCTCGAATAGGCGGTAATCCCGGTGGCACGTCTTGTGGAAAAACATCAGCGAACTCCTGCAAAATGTTAGTGACAGCAGGAGGCAAAGAGGAAGGCACGTCCTCGAATGAAAATAATGCCTCTTTGCACACAAAAGCATAGCAAACAGATTTGCTGAAATCTAGCTCATCAATATCAGATTTGGTGGCAAATAAACATGCACTTTTCAGTTTAATTTCAGAAGCAACACTAGATGGTTTATTATTAGGCTTCATTTGTTGCTCAAATTCTTTTGCCACAATCTGATTTTCACTCTTATTCTTCTCATGTTTTGCTTTATTAGCTCTATTAATATCATCTTTCAAAATGGAATCAGGAGTCATAGGAAGCAAAGTAATATTTTTATCCTTATGAACAAGAGTATAGTGATTGTTTCTATCATGGTGTACAGAATTTTTATCAAATTGCCATGGTCTACCAAGTAATAAGGAACATGCTTGCATAGGTACCACATCACAATCAACATAATCAGCATATGTAGAGATACTAAAATGCACACGAACAGTACGTGTTACCTTAACCTTGCCGCTGTTGTTGAACCATTGGATGTAGTAAGGATGTGGATGTGGTCTTGTGGTGAGAGAAAGCTTCTCCACCATCTCCATGCTAGCCAAGTTGTTGCAGCTCTCTCCGTCTATTATGACGCGCACAGAACGTTCCTTCACAACTCCCTTGGTATGGAACAAATTGTGCCTCTGATTTTGCTCAGCTTGTGTGACCTGCACACTCAAAACACGTTGAGCAACTAAACATTCATACCTGTCAGCGTCTTCAGGAGCCATGTATTGCGTCTCATGATCAGAATCATCTCCACCATGTTCTTCACGTGTAATAAGAGCTAATGTCTCATCATAGTCACTAGCGGACTCATATCCACCATCCGCGGTAGCAATCATCACACGCGGAGATTTGCATTCTCTCGCATAATGACCTCCTCCCTTACAACGACGACAAATAATATCACTTGTGTGCCCTGTTGATACCCTGGAAGAAGAAGAACTCTGTGCAGGCCCGGCAGGTGCGCTCTTGGCAGATAATGGTGGTTGTTCCTGTTTTCTTGTATCACGGCTGTAGGAGGCACCTGATTGAGGTGCTGGTGC
Source organism: Triticum aestivum (assembly GCF_018294505.1). Lineage (NCBI taxonomy): Eukaryota > Viridiplantae > Streptophyta > Magnoliopsida > Poales > Poaceae > Triticum > Triticum aestivum. Next base: position 54,595 of record NW_025228073.1, read on the forward strand.
AGTTGAAGTAGAAGATGCACGCGGCGTCCATGAGGAAGGTCGGCCTACAGAAAAGTTAGTTCGCGCCAATGCTTGTCGATCCTGCACTTCACGTTCAGCTTTACAAGCAAGATGGAATAAACGAGTGATATTAGTATACTCCTTATAGTCTAGAATGGTCTGATCTCTCTATTTAATCCACCCAGAAAACGTGCAAGCTTAGCTTCATTCTCCTCAACAATACCACATCGAATCATGCCAGTTTGTAATTCCTGATAATATTCTTCTACATAATTTTTTCCTTGTCTTAAACGCTGCAATTTTTGAAGCAATTCACGTTGATAATATGGTGGAACCCAACGCGTACGCATAGCAGTTTTCAAAGCAGCCCAAGTAGTTGGAATAGGATATAATCTACAATGTTCAGACCACCAGACACATGCAAAACTAGTGAAAGCACAAACAGCAGCAGCAACCCGTCTCTCCTCGGGATATTGTAAACATGTAAAATGTTGTTCAGTTTCTAACTCCCAAGTAAGATATATATCAGGAACATATCTACCCTCAAATGGTGGAATATTCAATTTCAGTTTAGGAATATGGACATCATCTCATACCTGAGGTGGTGGTGCAGGCCTACCATTACGAATATATACCTGAGGTCGACCTGGTGGTGGTGGTGCTGGTGGCTGCACGTAGTTCGGATTTTGATCAACCTCATCCTCATAATCTCCCACATAATCATCATCCTCCTGGGTACCAGCAGCAGCAGTAGCAGGAGCCAAAGAAGCACCAACAGCAGTAGCAGCGGCACCAGAATTTTGTCCTAGCTCAATAGGAACACGTTGTGCTCGTCCATACTGATTCGGAAGGGGGCGTAGTTGTTGTTGTTGCAGAGGTGCGACAGGTGCAGCCGGTGGTGGAAGACGCGCAAGCAGTTCATTAAATCTGTTATCGAGCTTTGTTTCGAACGTCTTCTCAAGGCCAGTAATCTTCTCCATGGCCTCTTCAAAATTGTTCAGCACATCTTGCACCTGTTCAGTCATCATTTGCTGAAACTTATCATGAAGCTCCTTGTTTGATAAGTTCTCCCAGTCAATCTCGTCGGCTTGTGATCCTGGCATGGTTAGCAGCAATAGAAACACACAAGAATATGATCCTACAGATTACTAAGAAGTTGTGGTGGTGTATCACAAACCCGTCAAGCAAATATCAATGTCTTACAAGTTCTTACCATGCAGCAGGCGGTGATCGGCAACCAGCGGTGTCAAGTAACTCCGAATATTGAGTAAAGCGATTGCCAGGGGAGCGTACGTATACACGATGTAGAAATATGTGGAGCTGGGTTGGCTATATATGGTAGCAAAATATTAGCAATAATCAATTCAAAGATGCAATGTTGAATAAACGCTCAACGACGGTACTGTGCTGGTCCTAGGCTAGACCGGACTAGAGGCGCGAGCCTAGAACACTAATGAGGTCACGACGTAGCACAACTAGCATCAATGAAGGATACTAAGTAGCTCTTGACAGCAAGATATAAGTGAAGATCACAACGGCAGTGAAGATAATGATGAAAAACAACTGCCAAGCAGGATATACAACAACTCTCTCTCCAACTTTCCTCTTGAAAAGTTTGAGACAATTTTCTGATAAATTCTTTCAAAGAATGCTACTAACTCAAGCTTTCCAATGCAAAAAGAATCACTCAATTCCGAGTTGATATGAGGAGTCAAAGAATTCTAAAACTGGCCTGAAAAATTGGAACAAGTTGTGTTCACGAACTTCGGAGGGCAAAAAGACCTATTTAGAAGCCGATTTTGAGGTGTCAAATATTGAACTAGCTTCTGCAACTATTTAGATGCGGCTCGTCGCTATCTTCAATTTGAGTACTCACGGAGCCAAAACTGACTTCGTATCAGGAAGATACACCTGTTTTACTGAACAGTGCGCAAAACAGATTCCAATCCGAATTCAGGTAAAAGATTGATTCTAGATAGATCCAAATTTTTTTTCTTCTCTCTTTTTTTTCTCACGCCTTTTTTTTTCTTTTTCTTCTCCCTCTTTTTCTTTTTTTTTCTTTCCTTTTTTCTCTCTTTTTTTTTCTTTATCTTCTTTTTCTCCCTCTTTCCAAGACAAACTAGATAAGATGCAGATTCGATCAGGCAAAGATGTGAGTGACCTCAACTATGATTATGACAATAAACAATGCGTAGCACATGGTGGAAATTGGTGGATGGGATGGTGGACAGCGGATGGGAT
>NW_025228073.1:56845-70905 GCF_018294505.1 Triticum aestivum
AAAACTGACTTCGTATCAGGAAGATACACCTGTTTTACTGAACAGTGCGCAAAACAGATTCCAATCCGAATTCAGGTAAAAGATTGATTCTAGATAGATCCAAATTTTTTTTCTTCTCTCTTTTTTTTCTCACGCCTTTTTTTTTCTTTTTCTTCTCCCTCTTTTTCTTTTTTTTTCTTTCTTTTTTTCTCTCTTTTTTTTTCTTTATCTTCTTTTTCTCCCTCTTTCCAAGACAAACTAGATAAGATGCAGATTCGATCAGGCAAAGATGTGAGTGACCTCAACTATGATTATGACAATAAACAATGCGTAGCACATGGTGGAAATTGGTGGATGGGATGGTGGACAGCGGATGGGATAATGATGCAGCGGCTGCGTGACTAATGTGAACAGAACTCGAAACTCTAAAGGAACTAGACACTAAGACCAGCAACTCGACACGGCGATGCAACCGATAATTCAATAATGCAAACAATGAAAAGAAAATTGCAAAGGCTCAGTCTGGCTAGGACAAAGGATGAATAGATCTAACTTTTGTTTTGTGGCTTTTTCTTGGACAATAGGTAAGAAAATAAATCTAATCTAGGAAAAACTGGAAATTCTCACCGAGCAACCTGAAAACTGATACCACTTGATAGAGGCGAGGGTCCCGATCTTTCGATGAGATGATAACTATCGATTTGGTGGAGACGACTTTGACGATCCGACTACAAACGTGCACGACGTTGCGCCTTAGCAATCGCTAAACCAATCTCCTGAGGTTACTGACGATGCTGGAAGCACGGTCAGCCTGACCACAAAGGTCTATTCCTGCAAGACATCGAAGAACGAGCAAGAATATGATAAAGCAATCTGAATATCGCAAATATGAAGCACGGTCAGCCTGACCACGAAGGTCTATTCCTGCAAGCAATCGAAGAACGAGCAAGAATATGATAAAGCAATCTGAATATTGCAAATATATATGAGGTATTGATAATGGTGGGGATCCGGAAGCGGTCTTGGTCTGGTCGTTGGACACAAACGAAGTACACGAAGTTGCAATGGCTAACTTTTAACTAAACAAATCCCCAGGGAAAAGCTACTAGATGGATCTACTTATATAGGAGCAAGGGGTGGCGGCCTAGGAGGTGGGAGGACGTCCCAAGGGAGCCTAAAACTAACCCTAGGTCGTACAAGGCCAATCGGCCCAAGTGGAGGTGATGCAACACCTTTGGACTTGTTGTTTGACTCGGATTCTGCTGTAGTGTTTGATTGTTTCGTCGATATCTCAACGCTCCGGACGAATTTGAAGGTGAATCCAACTATGCTGGAAAGAGAAAAAGAATCACCCAATTCGGAGTCCGTATGAAAAAGTTGTTGGCGTTTTGAGTCAGGTATGTCTGTGCAGTCCGAATCTGAATCCAGAACGTGAGAGACTTGGACTCTATCTTCTCTTGGCTCAAAAGTGACATGAGAGAACTTTTTGTACAACACTTAAACATCTCTTTCTCCCTTATCTTCATATGTGAATTGTACAAATATCCCATACACCTGTAATTAGACAAAACACAAAAGTGTGTGAAGTATTTTTGTTCTGGATAACATAAATAGATTATTGAATAGTTTGCACTAGAAATCTCCTGACAAATATGCATGTATGCAATATTTTTGGTCGTATCCAAGGTAGTCATGTCCTCATCATCCTCCCCTTTTTGAAAACAAAGCCGTCCTCGGCGTTGCTTAATCTGAAATGTGGCTAAGAAAAGAGACAAGGTATACATATTGTATATGTATATGTCATCCATTTTTACTTCCCTTGATTTTTGCACATATGACACATGTATACATGAGTAACTTTCATATATCATAAAATATAAAGGCAAAATATTATCATAAGTAGAAGGCATGAAAATATTGCAACTCAGTTTGCACATATAAGTGAAGCTCTTATTCCTATCAAATGATTGACAATATTCATCATTAAACCATCCCAATATTGGTGAATAAATCCAGTCAAAAAAAATATTGGTGAATAAACCTTACTTGCATCAAATTTACATGCTAAAACATTCTTAAATAAGCAAACATGCAGTAAGTCATTGGACACAGAATCATCACCAAGATTAGAGGTCATATCAAAATGATTAAACATTGGTTCTTTTGCATCAATAGTTAATTCAATGGGTGCACTCAAAATTGTTGGTATTTCAGTTGTTTGATCACATGATGCATTCATGATAGTAACATGATTCTCTAAAATAGGTGGCGTGCTCAAATCAACAGGTAACTCAACACATGATGTATTTAAGTTAATTAGGGATGCATCATTCTCATGTGAAGTTATATCATCAATACCTTTACTGTTACCTTGTCGCAAAGACGTAGCTGATGTCGGTATGGACAATGACAATGTACCATACACTTGAGATGATGTCGCACTCACAATCTGAGGTGTGGCTGCTCTAGTAGGTGCAACGGTGGAGGAATCAACTGATGGTAGTGAGCATGAATTGGAATAGTAGTTGTTGTAGTCACCCAATGCATCCTCCTGTAATTGTCTCTCAAAGGTACAAGCACGAACATACATACCAGTAATGCAACGAGGAATATACCTAAATCTTGCCTGAATATCCTGGTTCAAACCACCAAAAAATCTATTCATTGTATCATCCTCAGATTCTTCTATGTCACAATGATGCATATAAGATTTTAACTCTTGGTAGTAAGCATGAACAGTTTTATTGCCTTGTTTAAATTGTTCACATTTGCGAAGTAATTCACGACGATAGTAAGGAGGGAAAAATTGTTGTCTCATTACATGTTTCAAATCTTTCCAAGTTGTGGGTTGGTTATCAATGTTTTTCTTACAATGCACACTCCACCAAACAGAAGCAAAACCAGTAAATGCTCTAGTGGCAGCTCGTACTCGCTCAAGTTCAGAAAAGTCATGGTAACTAAAAACTTGTTCTACTTCAAGCTCCCAATCTAGATAAATAGCAGGATTAAATCTACCCTCAAATGATGGTAAAGAGATAACCTGACCATGTGCTTGTGTGTGTTGTCCCAACTCTCGTGATGGTGAAGATGTGTTTATCGTCCAAGAACTTCTTTCTCCGGAACCTGTTATGATTAGTAGAAACAAGAAACAAAATTCGAGAATAATGTTCCTATGAACTACTAGGATGTGGTTGTAACATGCTCACAGTAAAGCAAATATCAATATCTTACAAGTTCTTACCATGCGACAGGTGGTAACAGGCAACCAGTGGTGTCAAATAACTCCGAAGATTGTGTAAAGCGATTACCAGGGGAACGTACGTATACACGGTGTAGAAATATGTGGAGCTGAGTTGGCTATATATGATAGCAAAAGATTAGCAAGAATCAATTCAAAGATGCAATGTTGAATAAACGCTCAACGGCGGTACTGTGCTGGTCCTAGGCTAGACCGGACTAGAGACGCGAGCCTAGAACACTAATGAGGTCACGACATAGCACAACTAGCATCAATGAAGGATAAGTAGCTCTGGACAGCAAGATATAAGTGAAGATCACAACGGCAGTAAAGATAATGATGAATAACAACTGCCAAGCAGGATATATAACAACTCTCTCTCCAACTTTCCTCTTGAAAAGTTTGCTACTAACTCAAGCTTTCCAATGCAAAAAGAATCACTCAATTCTGAATTGATATGAGGAGTCAAAGAATTCTAAAACTGGCCTGAAAAACTGGAACAAACTGTATGCGCGAACTTCGGAGGGCAAAAAGACCTATTTAGAAGCTGATTTTGAGACGCGAAATATTGAACTAGCTTTTGCAACTATTCAGATGCACCTAGTCGCTAGCTTTAATTTGAGTACTTGTGGAGCCAAAACGGAGTTCGTATGAGGAAGTTATGCCTTTTTTACTGAACAGTGCACAAAACAGATTCCAGTCCGAATTCAACTACGAGATTGAGTCTAGATAGATCCGAATTTTTTTTCTCTTCTCTCTTTTTTTATCACACTTTTTTTCTTTTTCTTTTTTTTCTTTTTTTTTCTCCCTCTTTCCAAGACAAACTAGATAAGATGCAGATTGGATCAGGCGAAGATGTGAATGACCTCAACTATGATTATGACAACGAACAGTGCGTAACACATGGTGAAAATTGATGGATGGGATGGTGGAGAGCGGAAGGGATAATGATGCAGCGGCGGCGTGACTAATGTTGATGAGGACATCAATACAATTGTTACACCCACAGCCCCTGCTGCTATACATACTGGACCAATTACTAGAGCTCGTGCACGCCAACTAAATTACCAGGTACTTTCGTTTCTTGGTAATGATTCTAATGTTCATGAGAATATGATGCTGCCTAAATTGGATACATTTGTTTTGCTTACAAATGAAGGGCCTAGCTTGGAGAAGGATGAACATTGGAGCAAGAACAAGCATGGAGATGATGGCATGCGCAAGGGGAACAAGAACGGAGTTACAAATGATGATTTCAGGACTTTGAAGCCACCATAATGGGTGCATGAAGCCTTGGACGAAATATACAAGATGCCACTTCATAAATTTCGTCCCGAGGCTATTTTAGGTGCTGCGTCACCTTATTATTGGGCCAGGCCCATGTAATTTCGAAATACATAAGTATAGGCTATTTTTAGAGTCCGTATGTGTGGGGAAACAAGAGGTAGGGTTGATTTCGGACCCCTCCACCAAGGGCCACGAAATTCCCCCCTCTTCCTCCATATATACAGCCCTTAGGGCATCGTTTAGACTTTGGGTTTTGTTTAGATTAAAAGTTCGCCATAACTGCAACTTCGCGTACTTTGTTTGTGTTCAACGACCAGACAAAGGCGTCACAGAACCCCACCTTGATCAATAAAGCTTTCATCTTATATTCGCAATATCCAGATTGCAATCTCAGTTTCTTGCTTGTTCTTCGTTTGCTCGCAGGAAACAGACCCTCGTGGTCAGGTTGATCGTGCTCCGGCGTGGTCAATAACCTCTCGGAGTTGGTTTAGCGATTGCTAAGGCGCGACGTCCTCGCACGTTCGTAGTCGGATCGTCAAAGTCGACTTCCACCAAAGCGAAATCCACCATCTCATCGAAAGACGGGACACCTCCGCCTCTATCAAGTGGTATCAGATTTCCAGGTTGCTCGGTGAGATTTTACAGTTTTTCGTAGTTTAGATCGAGTCTGTTCTTCATACCTATAGTCCACGAAAAAGCCACAAAAAAAATTAGGGTTAGTTCATCATATCCGAACCAATCTGAGCCTTTGCATAATCTTTTTAGGGTTTTGCTTTGTTGAATTTGCGGTTGCATCGTCGTGTCTAGTTGCTGGTCTTAGAGTCTAGTCTTTTAGAGTTTCGAGTTCTGGTCATAAGTTGTCACGCCGCCGCCGCACCATCATCATCGCCCCTGCCATCTACCACCACCGCTCCAAATTCGTATCCATATACCACCACCAATCCGTGCCTATATACCACCACCGATCCATCCACCGCTGCCATATACCACCACCGCTGCCATATACCACCACCATATATCCACCACCAATCCGAGTTCCTTGCTTATTAGGTTTGTTTTCGGGATCCATCTAGATTCCGATTCGTGTTTCCTTGCCGGAGTAGGTTTCGGAAAAAAAAAGCTCTGATACCACTTGATAGAGGCGAGGGTCCCGATCTTTCGATGAGATGATAACTATCGATTTGGTGGAGACGACTTTGACGATCCGACTACAAACGTGCACGACGTTGCGCCTTAGCAATCGCTAAACCAATCTCCTGAGGTTACTGACGATGCCGGAAGCACGGTCAGCCTGACCACAAAGGTCTATTCCTGCAAGCAATCGAAGAACGAGCAAGAATACGATAAAGCAATCTGAATATTGCAAATATATATGAGGTATTGATAATGGTGGGGATCCGGAAGCGGTCTTGGTCTGGTCGTTGGACACAAACGAAGTACACGAAGTTGCAATGGCTAACTTTTAACTAAACAAATCCCAAGGAAAAGCTAGTAGATGGATCTACTTATATAGGAGCAAGGGGTGGCGCCCAAGGAGGTGGGAGGACGTCCCAAGGCAGCCTAAAACTAAATCTAGGTCGTACAAGGCCAATGGGCCCAAGTGGAGGTGATGTAACACCTTTGGACTTGTAGTTTGACTCGGATTCTGCTGCAGCATCAGATTGTTTTATCCACAACTCAACGCTCCGGACGAATTTGAAGGTGATTCCAATTGGGTTGGAAAGTGCACGAAATCTAGTTTCCAACAAAAAAAGAGTCACCCAATTCGGAGTCCGTATGGAAAACTTGTGTGCGTTTTGAGTCAGGTATGTCTGTGCAGTCCGAATCTGAATCCAGAACGTGAGAGACTTGGACTCTATCTTCTCTTGGGCCAAAAATGACGTGAGAGAACTTTTTGGACAGCAAATAAACATCTCTTTCTTCCTTATCTTCATATGTGGATTGTACAAATGTCCCATACACCTGCAATTAGACAAAACACAAAAGTGTGTGAAGTATTTTTGTTCTGGATAACATAAATAGATTATTGAATAGTTTGCACTAGAAATCACCTGACAAATATGCATATATGCAATATTTTTGGTCATATCCAAGGTAGTCATGTCCTCATCATCCTCCCCTTCTTGAAAATAAAGCCGTCCTCGGCGTTGCTTAATCTGAAATGTGGCTAACAAAAGAGACAAGATGTACATGTTGTATATGTATATGTCATCCATTTTTACTTCCCTTAATTTTTGCATATATGACACATGAATAAATGAATAACTTTCATTGTTTATAAAATCTAAAGCCAAAAAATTATCACAAGAAGTAGAAGGCATGAAAATATTGCAACTCAGTTTGCACATATAAGTGAAGCTCTTATTCACTTCAAAAGATTGGCAATGTTCATCATTAAACCATCCTAACTTCGATGAATAAACCTTACTTGCATCAAATTTACATGCTACAACATGCTTAAATAAGCAAACATGCAATAAGTCATTGGACACAGAATCATCATCAAGATTAGAGGTCATATCAAAATGATTAAACATTGGTTCTTTTGCATCAACAGTTAATTCAATGGGTGCACTCAAAATTGTTGATATTTCAGTTGTTTGATCACATGACGCATTCATGATAGTAAAAAGAGTCTCTAAAATAGGTGGTGTGCTCAAATCAACAGGTAACTCAACACATGATGCATTCAAGTTAACTAGGCATGCTTCATTCTCATGTGAAGTTATATCATCAAGACCTTTACTGTTACCTCGAAGAGATGTAGCTGATGTAGGTACGGACGTTGACAATGTACCATACTCTTGAGATGATATCGCGCTCATAATCCGAGGTGCAATGATGGAGGAACCCACCGGTGGTGGTGAGCATGAACTGGAATAGTAGTTGTTGTAGTCACATAATGCATCCTCCTGTATCTGTCTCTCAAAGGTACAAGCACGGACATACATACCAGTAATGCAACGAGGAATATACTGAAATCTTGCCTGAATATCATGGTTCAAACCACCAAAAAATCTATTCATTGTATCATTCTTAGATTCTTCTATGTCACAATGATGCATATAAGATTTGACCTCTTGGTAGTAAGCATGAACAGTGTTGTTGCCTTGTTTAAATTGTTCAAATTTGCGAAGCAATTCACGACGATAATAAGGAGGGAAAAATTGTTGTCTCATTACAGCTTTCAAAACTTTCCAAGTTGTGGGTTGGTTATCAATGTTTTTCTTACAATGTACACTCCACCAAACAGAAGCAAAATCAGTAAATGCTCTAGTGGCTGCTCGCACTCGCTCAAGTTCAGAAAAGTCATGGTGACTAAAAACTTGTTCTACTTCAAGCTCCCAAGCTAGATAAGTAGTAGGATTAAATCTACCCTCAAATGACGGTAAAAAGATAACCTGACCATGTGCTTGTGTGTGTTGTCCCAACTCTCGTGATGGTGAAGATGTGTCCGTCGTCCAAGAACTTCTATCTTCGGAACCTGTCATGATTAGTAGAAACAAGAAACAAAATTCAAGAATAATGTTCCTATGAACTACTAGGGTGTGGTGGTAAAGCGCTCACAGTAAAGCAAATATCAATATCTTACAAGTTCTTACCAAGCAGCAGGTGGTGACAGGCAACCAGCAGTGTCAAATAACTCTGAAGATTGTGTAAAGCGATTGCCAAGGGAACGTACGTATACACGGTGTAGAAATATGTGGAGCTGGGTTGGCTATATATGGTAGCAAAAGATTAGCAATAATCAATTCAGAGATGCGATGTTGAATAAACGCTCAACGACGGTACTGTGCTGGTCCTAGGCTAGACCGAACTAGAGACGCGAGCCTAGAACACTAATGAGGTCACGTCGTAGCACAACTAGCATCAATGAAGGATACTAAGTAGCTCTGGACAGCAAGATATAAGTGAAGATCACAACGGCAGTAAAGATAATGAGGTGAAACAACAGCCAAGCAGGATATATCTTTTTTTTCCTCACACTTTTTTTTTCTTTCTCTCCTTTTTTTTCTCTGACTTTTTTTTTCTCCTTTTTTTCTCTCGTTTTTTTTCTTTTTTTCTCCCTCTTTCCAAAACAAACTAGATAAGATGCAGATTGGATCAAGTGAAGATGTGAACGATCTCAACTATTATTATGACAATGAATGGTGGGTATCAAGTGGTATCAGTTTTCAGGTTACTCGGTGAGAATTTCCAGTTTTCCTAGATTAGGTTTATTTTCTTACCTATTGTCCAAGAAAAAGCCACAAAAAAAAGTTAGATCTATTCATCCTTTGTCCAAGCCAGTCTGAGCCTTTGCAATTTTCTTGCTCTGATACCACTTGATAGAAGCGGGGGTGTCCCGATCTTTCGATGAGATGATAACTATCGATTTGGTGGAGACGACTTTGACAATCCGACTACGAACGTGCACAACGTTGCGCCTTAGCAATCGCTAAACCAATCTCCTGAGGTTACTAACGATGCTGGAAGCACGGTCAGCCTGACCACGAAGGTCTATTCCTGCAAGCAATCGAAGAACGAGCAAGAATATGATAAAGCAATCTGAATATTGCAAATATATATGAAGTATTGATAATGGTGGGGATCCGGAAGCGGTCTTGGTCTGGTCGTTGGACACAAACGAAGTACACGAAGTTGCAATGGCTAACTTTTAACTAAACAAATCCCAAGGAAAAGCTACTAGATGGATCTACTTATATAGGAGCAAGGGGTGGCGGCCAAGGAGGTGGGAGGACGTCCCAAGGCAGCCTAAAACTAAATCTAGGTCGTACAAGGCCAATGGGCCCAAGTGGAGGTGATGTAACACCTTTGGACTTGTAGTTTGACTCGGATTCTGCTGCAGCATCAGATTGTTTCGTCCACAACTCAACGCTCCGGACGAATTTGAAGGTGATTCCAATTGGGTTGGAAAGTGCACGAAATCTAGTTTCCAACAAAAAAAGAATCACCCAATTCGGAGTCCGTATGAAAAACTTGTGTTTGTTTTGAGTCAGGTGTGTCTGTGCAGTCCGAATCGGAATCCAGGACGTGAGAGACTTGGACTCTATCTTCTCTTGGGCCAAAAGTGACGTGAGAGAACTTTTTGAACAGCAAATAAACATCTCTTTCTTCCTTATCTTCATATGTGGATTGTACAAATGTCCCATACACCTGCAATTAGACAAAACACAAAAGTGTGTGAAGTATTTTTGTTCTGGATAACATAAATAGATTATTGAATAGTTTGCACTAGAAATCACCTTACAAATATGCATATATGCAATATTTTTGGTCATATCCAAGGTAGTCATGTCCTTATCAAGTCCGGTCTAGCCTAGGACCAGCACAGTACCGTCATTGAGCGTTTATTCAACATTGCATCTTTGAATTGATTATTGCTAATCTTTTGCTACCATATATAGCCAACCCAGCTCCACATATTTCTACACCGTGTATACGTACGCTCCCCTGGCAATCGCTTTACTCAATATTCGGAGTTAGTTGACACCGCTGGTTGCCGATCACCGCCTGCTGCATGGTAAGAACTTGTAAGACATTGATATTTGCTTTACTGTGAGCGTTTTACCACCACATCCTAGTAGTTATAGGAACATTATTTTTGGGTTTTGTTTCTTGTTCTACTAATCATGACAGGATCCAGAGTCAATTCATGGGCTTTGTCGATCGCGGGAGACGTGCCACCACCTTTGCAAATACCACAACCGTCACGAGAGGTGCACAAACATCCAAATGCACATGATCAGGTTAATGTATCTATACCACCATTTAATGGCCGTTTTAAACCTGCTTTATATATTGAATGGGAGTTCGACATAAAAAATATATTTGCTTTCCATAATTTCGATGAACATAAAAAGGTTAAGGTTGCGGTTGGTTCTTTCACTGGTTATGCTTTGGTTTGGTGGAGTGAATATTGTCGGTTACACCCTGATTATATACCTACTACTTGGGATGATTTGAAACTTGCCATGCGACATACTTTCGTCCCTGCTTATTATACTCGTGACATGATTAAGAAATTGCAACACTTAAAACAAGGTAGTGAAACTGTAACAAAATATTATGATGATTTACAAACTACCTTGTTGCATTCCTCTTTAGAAGAAAGTGAAGATGATTTTATGGATAGATTTTGGGGAGGATTAAACCGTGATATTCAAGAGATACTAATTCATGAAGAGTGTTATCCTATGGACCATTTGTTTCATCTTGCTTGCAAAGCTGAACAGGAAATAAAACGACGTGTTGGCCACGAGGAGAACAAGCGCACGGTGCACATTCCAAGAGTTGATATGATTGTTCCTTCAACTACTAGGCATACTATGACAACCACATCCGTTGTTGTCAGGACTACATCACCCCCACCATGTGACACATCGCCCCCGAGAGTGGCTACATCATCTGAGGTGATCATAAGAGGTAATGACAAAGCCACATTTCATATTAAGCAACGCCGAGGACGGCTTTATTTTCAAGAAGGGGAGGATGATGAGGACATGACTACCTTGGATATGACCAAAAATATTGCATATATGCATATTTGTCAGGTGATTTCTAGTGCAAACTATTCAATAATCTATTTATGTTATCCAGAACAAAAATACTTCACACACTTTTGTGTTTTGTCTAATTGCAGGTGTATGGGACATTTGTACAATCCACATATGAAGATAAGGAAGAAAGAGATCTTTATTTGCTGTCCAAAAAGTTCTCTCACGTCACTTTTGGCCCAAGAGAAGATAGAGTCCAAGTCTCTCACGTTCTGGATTCAGATTCGGACTGCACAGACACACCTGACTCAAAACGCACACAAGTTTTTCATACGGACTCCGAATTGGGTGATTCTTTTTTTGTTGGAAACTAGATTTCGTGCACTTTCCAACCCAATTGGAATCACCTTCAAATTCGTCCGGAGCGTTGAGTTGTGGACGAAACAATCTGATACTGCAGCAGAATCCGAGTCAAACTACAAGTCCAAAGGTGTTACATCACCTCCACTTGGGCCCATTGGCCTTGTACGACCTAGATTTAGTTTTAGGCTGCCTTGGGACGTCCTCCCACCTCCTTGGCCGCCACCCCTTGCTCCTATATAAGTAGATCCATCTAGTAGCTTTTCCTTGGGATTTGTTTAGTTAAAAGTTAGCCATTGCAACTTCGTGTACTTCGTTTGTGTCCAACGACCAGACCAAGACCGCTTACGGATCCCCACCTTTATCAATACCTCATATATACTCGCAATATTCAGATTGCTTTTATCATATTCTTGCTTGTTCTTCGATTGCTTGCAGGAATAGACCTTCGTGGTCAGGTTGATTGTGCTCCGGTGTGGTCAATAACCTCTCAGAGTTGGTTTAGCGATTGCTAAGGCGCAACGTCGTGCACGTTTGTAGTCGGATCGTCAAAGTCATCTTCACCAAATCGATAGTTATCATCTCATCGAAAGTCAAAGTTAATTCAATGGGTGCACTCAAAATTGTTGGTATTTCAGTTGTTTGAGCACATGACAAAGTTAAATTATCAACGTAGTCCTCTAAAATAGGTGGTGTGATCAAAGTAGTGGGTAGCTCATCAGATGGTGCATTCAAATTGACAAGGCATTCATCATTCTCATGTAGAGATGGAAGATCAGTACCTTTGTCATTACCTCTTATGATCACCTCAGATGATGTAGCCACTCTCGGGGGCGATGTGTCACATGGTGGGGGTGATGTAGTCCTGACAACAACGGATGTGGTTGTCATAGTATGCCTAGTAGTTGAAGGAACAATCATATCAACTCTTGGAATGTGCACCGTGCGCTTGTTCTCCTCGTGGCCAACACGTCGTTTTATTTCCTGTTCAGCTTTGCAAGCAAGATGAAACAAATGGTCCATAGGATAACACTCTTCATGAATTAGTATCTCTTGAATATCACGGTTTAATCCTCCCCAAAATCTATCCATAAAATCATCTTCACTTTCTTCTAAAGAGGAATGCAACAAGGTAGTTTGTAAATCATCATAATATTTTGTTACAGTTTCACTACCTTGTTTTAAGTGTTGCAATTTCTTAATCATGTCACGAGTATAAGCAGGGACGAAAGTATGTCGCATGGCAAGTTTCAAATCATCCCAAGTAGTAGGTATATAATCAGGGTGTAACCGACAATATTCACTCCACCAAACCAAAGCATAACCAGTGAAAGAACCAACCGCAACCTTAACCTTTTTATGTTCATGGAAATTATGGGAAGCAAATATATTTTTTATGTCGAACTCCCATTCAATATATAAAGCAGGTTTAAAACGGCCATTAAATGGTGGTATAGATACATTAACCTGATCATGTGCATTTGGATGTTTGTGCACCTCTCGTGACGGTTGTGGTATTTGCAAAGGTGATGGCACGTCTCCCGCGATCGATAAAGCCCATGAATTGACTCTGGATCCTGTCATGATTAGTAGAACAAGAAACAAAACCCAAAAATAATGTTCCTATAACTACTAGGATGTGGTGGTAAAACGCTCACAGTAAAGCAAATATCAATGTCTTACAAGTTCTTACCATGCAGCAGGCGGTGATCGGCAACCAGCGGTGTCAAGTAACTCCGAATATTGAGTAAAGCGATTGCCAGGGGAGCGTACGTATACACGGTGTAGAAATATGTGGAGCTGGGTTGGCTATATATGGTAGCAAAATATTAGCAATAATCAATTCAAAGATGCAATGTTGAATAAACGCTCAACGACGGTACTGTGCTGGTCCTAGGCTAGACCGGACTAGAGACGCGAGCCTAGAACACTAATGAGGTCACGGCGTAGCACAACTAGCATCAATGAAGGATACTAAGTAGCTCTTGACTGCAAGATATAAGTGAAGATCACAACGGTAGTGAAAATAATGATGAAAAACAACTGCCAAGCAGGATATACAACAACTCTCTCTCCAACTTTCCTCTTGAAAAGTTTGAGACAATTTTCTGATAAATTCTTTCAAAGAATGCTACTAACTCAAGCTTTCCAATGCAAAAAGAATCACTCAATTCCGAGTTGATATGAGGAGTCAAAGAATTCTAAAACTGGCCTGAAAAATTGGAACAAGCTGTGTTCACGAACTTCGGAGGGCAAAAAGACATATTTAGAAGCCGATTTTGAGGTGTCAAATATTGAACAAGCTTCTGCAACTATTTAGATGCGGCTCGTTGCTAGCTTCAATTTGAGTACTCACGGAGCCAAAACGGACTTCGTATGAGGAAGATACACCTGTTTTACTGAACAGTGCGCAAAACAGATTCCAATCCGAATTCAGGTACGAGATTGATTCTAGATAGATCCAATTTTTTTTTCTTCTCTCTTTTTTTTTCTCACCCTTTTTTTTCTTTTTCTTCTCTCTCTTTTTCTTTTTTTTTTCTTTCCTTTTTTCTCTTTTTTTTTCTCTATCTTTTTTTTCCTTTCCAAGACAAACTAAATAAGATGCAGATTGGATCAGGCGAAGATGTGAATGACCTCAACTATGATTATGACAATGAACAGTGCGTAGCACGTGGTGGAAATTAATAGATGGGATGGTG